>NW_005363502.1:3804493-3820851 GCF_000412655.1 Myotis brandtii | reverse complement strand
CAACCACCATTTCACTCTCTGTGTCTGTAACTTTGACTATGCCGAGTACCTCATATAAGTAGAATTGTAACATATTTATCCCTTTGTGACTGGCTTATTTCACTTACTATTAAGGTTCATCCTTGTTATACTATGCCTCAGAATTTCATTCTGACTTAAGGCTGAATAATATTGCATTGTATGCATTTATCACAGTTTGTTTATCTCTTTATCTATTGATAGACATTTGGGCTGTTTCTACCTTTTGGCTCTTATAAAGAATGATGTTATGAACATTCATGTACAAATTATTGTGTGGGCAAATATTTTCATTTCTCTTAGGTATGAAGGGGTGAAATTGCTGGGTCATATGGTAATTCTACATTTAGTTGTTTGAAGAACCATCAAGCTGTTATCTGCTCTTTTTTTTTTAATGCCACCTTATCTTTTCCCCCTAATATATTTCTTAATGTATTGTTTTTCAAATCCACAACATTAGGACAGGAATAGTATAATAAACATTGTATATCCTTCACCTAGATTCACTGGTTAATATTTGGATATATTTGCTTTATCTTTTTCTACATATACACGTCCATATGTTATTGTTGCTGATGAATCACTTGAGAGTAAGTTGCAGACATGCGGATGCTTCTCCCTAAATACTTAAGCACGTGTCTCCTAAGAGCAGGGCCGTTATCGTACACAATATAGCGATCACAAAATACCACGTGCAGGCACACACGTACAGTGCGATTGAAACTTCGTGGCCCATGCGCAGAAGTCGGTATTTTGTGGAAGAGCCACACTCGAGGGGCCAAAGAGCCACATGTGGCTCGCGAGCCGCAGTTTGCCGACCACTGCCTTAGCCCATCTTCATATTTTATGACGTTTTGTAGAACACGGGTCCCTTGTTTTTGGAATGTCCTTCATTTGGATTTCTCTGATGTTTCCGGAGACTTGGCTCAGGTTATGCCTTTGTGCCTGAGTAGTGCTGAGTGATACTGTGTCCTCGGTGCACCTGGCAGGAGGCACGCATGGTCACTGGTCCCATTATTGCTGATTTCCTTTTCATTTGAAGAAGGTCCACCAGATTTCGCCATTGTAAATGATACTTTTAGACTCCCTTTCGTAATTAATTCACGATCTGTGGGGAGATTAGGATTGTGTAAGAACTTCCCCCAGATGGTTTCAGCATTACCTGCTCATTTTGAATCCTCTTCCCTCTGGGAAGCCATAACTTCTCTAAAAAGCTGCACTTGCCTCTGTCCTCCTTCCACACTCCCCAGGCCTTGCCTCCTCCAACCCCACTGGCTCCCTTTGGTAACCAGGGACCCTGCCTTCTCTTCCTGGCCTCCCCTTTCCAGCCTTATCTCTTTATTGGCAGGAAAATACATGTTCATGATTACACTGAATTGTCCTCTGGTTCTCTGAGTCCATTTGAGTGTGCCAGGATTTTGAGTGGGGAGATGACAAGGTGGAGGGTGGAGAAGACGGGAGGAGAGAGAAGAGTGTCCCAGCTATACGGTGTCCATGGGCCCATTTCTAGGGACACTTCCATCGATTATCTCCTGTCCTCATCACAATTACACTGAAAGGTAAGAATGATTATGGTCATTAGATAAATGAGGACACTGAGAACCAGAGAAGCAACTTGCCTGAAGGCATTCAAGGCAGTGAAGGAGCCAGCCTGCTGCTCTGGTGTCCCAGAGAGCTGGACTCACTTGCTAAGCGATCTGCAAGCCCATTTGACCTCCCAAGCTTCCGTTTCCTCATTGGTAAAATGGGCAAACAATTATCACCCCTTGTTGAAAGGAAGAATGAGGTTATGTAGTTGAAGGGTTTGCTATAGTGTCTGGCTCTGAGCCCTCTACTTTTAAGATTATTTTCATGTTACCGTGTTTGACTATAGTCGTTGGAAGCTGTAATTCAATAGCTTTTCTCCAATTTTAATTATGAATTCAAACTATAAAGAATCCAGCTAGACCTTCCCATGGAGAATTGTCGGCAAAGGAGTTGCATATCCGTCATGAAGGGAAAAGTAGGGGGAGCTTAAGTGGGGTGTTCTCGTCTGCTCTGCAGCAGCAGCCTTGCATATGAAGTGATGGATTGGAGTTTTGTTCCAGCCTCGTGTTCAGCTGTGAAGCCTTGATAAAGGCATTGAATTGTGTGCTATTTACACCCAAGAGATAAGAGAGAGGATCTGCTGGTTATCACTTCGACAGGAAGAGATTATGATAGTTCTGTATTTTCTTAACATTTTCTTGAGGGCTACTAACAAGTAGAATGGTAACCTCTTTACCAGCTGCATGGTGGTGGTGCCATTTGCCAGCCAACTCGTCCAGTCTAGATGAGCTGGCGTTAAGTCAGGAGCAAGGTCGCAGTGTGTGTGTGTGTGGGGGGGGGGGGGGGGGGGGGGGGGGGGGGGGGCCACACACATGCCTGAATACCTGTTCACAGCACAGTTCTGCTGCGAGAGCTCAAGCCTGCGCTGAAATGGTCACCGTGAGCTCCAGCACATTGGTCCTTTCTGGGACTGAGAAAACCTCTTTGCTTCGAATTCTAGATGCACAAAATCCTCCTGCCCGTTTCCCACCTTTTTCTGTTCATGGGCTTCCACCGGGCCATGTGCTAAATATTCACCCTGACCGTATAGGACTTTTATTTAGCATGTACCTAGTTGGTGCCTGGGAGACCACTGAGGTTTAGAAGAGAGGAGGGTGGGGCATTGGAAAATACGTAATTGTTTTCTCCAGAGTGGTGCTTTTCATTTAAATTGCTTGAAAGAGGATAAAAATCTTGTGAAAATTTATTTTTTGAATACATTTGTTAATAATGTTTTCTCATGGTAAATAACACATAACATAATTCAATGTACAGTCCAGTTCTATCGTGGACAAGCACATTGTATAACCAATTTCCAGAAGTCTTCATCTTTCAAAAATGAGACTCCATACTCTTTAATTAACAACTCCCCTTTCCCCCCGTCTCCCAGCCCCTGTCAACCGCTGTTCTACTGTCTGTCTCTATAAATGTGACTACTCTTGGTACCACAAATAAATGGACTCATAAAGTGTTTGTCTTTTGTGTATGTGTGTGACTGGCTTCTTTTATTTAGCATAATGTCTCCCAGTTTCATCCATGTTGTAACATATGTCAGAAATTTCCGTGGGGGCGGGGGGCTGAGTAATATTTCATTGTATGTATACACGGATTTTGTTTATCCATTCATCCTTCAATGAATACTTGGGTTACTTCTACCTTTTGGCAGTTGTGAATAATATGTGAGTGCACAATTATCTTTGAGAGCCTGCTTTTAATTCTTTTGTATGTATACACACACACACACACACACACACATATATATATATATACACATATATATGATTATATATATATACATATGATTGGTAGATCATTTGGCAATTCTATGTTTAAAGTTTTTGAAGAATTGCCATACTGTGCTCCACAGTGGCTGCGCCGCTTTACATTCCCACCAACAGTGCACGAGTGTTTCCGTTTCTCTGCATCCTCACCAACACTTGTAGTTTTCTGGTGTTTTGTTTTTGCTTCTGTTTTATAGTAGCCATTCTAATGGGCCTGAGGTAGCGTCTCTTGTGTTTTGATTTGCAATTACTAATGATTAGTGATGTTGAACATCTTTTCATGTATTTATTGGCCATTTCTTCTTTGGAGAAATGTCTATTCAAGCCCTTTGCCCATTTTTAATTGAGTTATTGGTTTGACTTGCTAATGATATTTTAAAAGAGAGAGGCAGCAGAGGCTCATCCTAAAAGGGGTTATAAAAAAACCTAGCTTGTAGGAATGGTGTAAGGATTGAATGAGATGATACATGTAAGCACTTAGTCCAGTCAACAGCATTCAAAGGACCCTTATTGTTATTACATATTTAATTTTATTGTAAAGAGTGGATGGCGACAATAGAACAAAGGGTATGAAATAGAAATTACCTAGGATTTTCCAATTCAACACAAGTTATTTTTTGGTTTTTTAAATCAAGCTTTTTTATTTTGAGATAGTTATAGATTCATTTGCAGTTGTAAAAAGTAACAGAAAAAAAATGTATCCACACAAACACTTTTACACAAATGTTCATAGTAAGTAGCATTATTCAATAATAGCTGAAGAGTGTAAATAATCCAAATATCTACCAGTTGACGAACTGATAAAATGTAGCGTGGCCATACAATAGAATATTATTTGGCAATAAAATATTGACACATGCTACAGCGTGGATGAACCTTGAAAATACTATGTTAAATGGAAGAAGCTAGACACAAAGGACCACATATTTTATGATTCCATTTATTGAAATGTCCAGGGCAGGCAAATCTATAGAGACAAAGTAGATGAGTGGTTGCCTCAGGTCGGGGGAGGGAAGGATGGGGGAGTGACTGTTAATGGGTATGGGTTTCTTTTGGGGGTAATGAAAATCTTCTAATAATTGATTGTGGTGTTGGTTCCACAATTCTGAATATACAAAAACCAATGAATTATATACTTTAAATGGGTAAATGGTATGGTATATGAATTGTATTTCAAAAAAGCGATCATATATAAAAGAAACAATACAAAGAGATCCCATGTAACCTTCATCCAGTTTCTCCCAGTAGTAACATCTTTCAAAACTATAGTACAAAATCACTGCCAGGATATTGGCATTGATAGTTGTTTGCTTTTTAATCATGCTTTTTTTTCTTTTAGTCTTGTACTGAAGAAAGAAAAGAAAAGAGAAAGGGAGGAAAGAAGGGAGGGAGGAAGGGAAGGAGGGAGGAAAAGGAAGAGAAAGAAAGAAGACAAAAGGAAAATATAGAAAATTTTGAACTGGAATCTTTTGTGGATATGGTTCTGTGAATTTGGCTGTTGTTAGGAATCTCCTTAGCTACTGAAAGAACATCACTATGTTGGATGCATTTAGCAAAGAAATACTGGGAATAAAACCAAAAGAATGGTGATTGGTGATATTCTGTTATAAAACAGAGGTTAAAGGACGCCCCCCTCTCCCATGTGTGTTTGTGAGTCTCACTCTGTCCAAGGGCTGGTATAATAGCAAGGTCTGTGCAATTTAGAGTTGCCAGAATTTACTTTGTATTTCTCAAGGGATAGCAGGCTAGGTTTTTTCACTGACAGAAAAAGAACAGATTAAATTTTATGTCACTGTTAACCAAGTGAGTTGATCCTTTTGTGAAGCACAACGAATGGTTCATAAAACACCAGTTACGTTTTATGGTCTGAATATTTTTGGACTGAAATACAGTGAACAAATACTAGGAAGTGACCTGTTTTGGGGTAGGCGGGGGAGGGAGGAGGGGTTGGGGACAGACGAAGGAGGAGGTTCTGCCTCAAGCTGTTTCCTCTTGTTGGTGTGATCCTCTTGACATCTGGCCTGGTGATGTTTTCCTCTGTGGATTGTTGGATTCTGAGGGAACTGACTGATCCGTGAAGCTAAGGGTGATGTTTCCTGTTACCACTTGGTCTATGAAAAAAGACTTTGGGAGAAAGCAAACTTATTTTGACTTGAACTTTACTTGATAAACCTTCATTTGAGCCAACTGCATTGAAATTAATCACCAGCCAACTTCCAAAATCAACTACATGCATCTTTTTTTAAAAAACAAAACCACCCTCCATAAGTGCTGTTTAGCACGTTAGTCACACTTGCACGGTGTGAACTCTCTCAGGTTGTCACACCAGTGTTCGTGAACGGTGGCCAAGTGCCACTCCACAAGAAAATGTTCACTGCCTTCAAAGACTTTTAAAATCATTTTTCATCTGCAGTGTCAACCCCAGTCTCCATGACTAGGTGAACTGAACCTGCACATTCCTGAGAATGTCTTGGTAAAGTACAATTTGACCCTTAGTGGTGAATAATAATCAGGATGAAAATCTGCCCCATTGTTTAAATGTCACAGCTCTGACATGACATTAAGTGGGAGCGGCTGCCGTTCTTGGGCTGTGGACACAGCTGTTTTATTCACTGTTCATGTCGAACTCCTTATCAGCACTTTAAATATCTTCAGCAGCTGCAGTATTTCCTGAAACTTTCCCCTCTCCCCTTGGAAAGCATTTTTTCTTCCTTCTTCCCCCATAATTTTATGTTATGTAAAAGTCTCAATGAGTCCCATGGCTTCTGTGATGACTGGAGGAGAATAATTGTCTCTTTCACTTTTATTGCTGGGTAATATAACAGGCAGACAGAAAAGTGCAGGCAACACAAATATTCAGTCTCACAAAGAATTCCAAAATGAAAACCTGTGTGGTGACCACTGAGGTCACACAGCGGAAACTTGCCAGCACCCAGAAGTCCTCCCTCATCCCTTTCCAGTCACCACCACACCTGGGCCCCAGAGGCAGCAGCTCTTCTGACCTTTGTGAGAATGTCCTGGCTTTTCTTTAGAGGTCTGCTACTTTTGTATGTGGGGGTATGCATCCCCAAGCAGTAGAATTTAGCTCTGCCTGTTTTTGAATTTTATGTGTATAAATGAATTACGCCAGTGTAGTCTTTTATTATGTCTTGCCTCTTTTACTCAACATTCTGTTTGTGAGTTTCATTCATGTTTTTGGGTGTAGCTATCGTACATTCATTGTGTTGAATTTATATTCAAGATACACAATGGTGTATCCTTTGACCTCACTGTGTATTCATGGAATGGAGTTGTTCTCAGGTTTTGGCTACTGTGAACAATGCTGCTGTGAACGTTTCTGTGCTGCTGCACGGGTACATGAGTTTCTCTAAAGTGACCAGGAGCCCTAGCTGGTTTGGCTCAGTGGATAGAACATCGGCCTGCGAACTGAAAGCTCCCAGGTTCGATTCTGGTCAAGGACACATGCTCAGGTTGTGAACTCGATCGCCAGCGGGGGGCTTGCAGGAGGCAGCAATCAATGATTCTCTCTCATCATTGATGTTTCTATTTCTCTCTCCCTCTTCCTTCCTCTCTGAAATCAATAAAAATGTATTTTAAAACTAAAAATAAAGTGACCAGGAGTGGATTTGCTGGATCATAGGAGTCTGAATCTTCAAGTCTGTAAAATACTGTCAACCTCATTTCCCAAGCACTTGTCCCAGTTTAGACTTTCACCAGCAAATTACACGAGCCCCAGGTTCGCACAGCCCGGTGTGGTGGATGAGTTTGCTCAAGATAATTGCACTTAAAAAGAGGCTGTCCTAGCAACACTCTTCATGGGCTTCTTGGGGATGTTGTTAAAGACAGACATTTTACAACTGAATTTCAGGGATGCTCAAAAAGGTACAGATAAGGGCCTCGGGGAGCTGCCCCAGTTTCCCTACCAAGGGATATGTGCTCACCAGAACTCAAGATTTTTGTCAAGTTGGGTGGTGGTTTCTCCCTAAGGCTCTATTTGCATTTCTGTGATTACTAATAAGATCTTCCTTTCACGGGTTTATTAGTCATTTGGATTTTTTTCTTCTAGAAATGCTCACGTAAGCCTTCGCCCATTTTTTCCATTTTCCTTTCTGACCTGTAGGAAGACTAGCCCTTTGTCAGTTACATGTATCAAAGAGAGTGTATTTTCTTGCTATGCTTTGCCAGATATACATTCATGTAACTGAGGACCTACTTATAACTTTTAAACAAATTTATAATGGAATCTTCTTGATCCATATATGATATTAAAGGACTTTTGTTGGTGGAATTTACTTTAAATTTGATCTTAAGAGACCTAGGAAAAGTCACACTGTCATTGGAAAGGGGACCGGCCTAGAGTATGTCTGCCTCGGCCCGCCAGTAGCGTGTGGGTCATTGACTTGCTGTAGGAAAGATTTCCCAACGTGAGTCTAGGTGATTAGAACATTTATAAAAGTTGGGGACAGTGAAACAAGGCAGAGCTTAGGATAGAAGAAGCAACAGGAGAGGGCCTAGGTGGGGCCTTGGTTCTCTAAAAACGTTATAGGAAAGAAATGAGCCTGGACAGGGCTCACTGAGAAGTCAGAGAAAGGGGAGCTTTGGAGGCAGGTTTAGGGGGTTAGCCTGGGTTTAGCTGCCGCTGCCCATTGCTCCGCTTGTTGCAAGTCTCCTGGGAGACCCTTGGAGTTTAGGAGATGCGTGCTTGCTGGAGAAGAAGAGGGGGAAGGGAAATGCGTGGGCATATTCCTGGGAGGGAGAGCTCACTCCGGGTCCTTCATTTTTTGAGGATTTTTTTTAAAGGCTGGGAGTTTAGGGGAGGTCTTAGGGGAGCTCTCTATAGAATATTCATCAGCTTCTCCAGGTGCGCCCTTTCAGGCTCTGGTCTCCACAGATTGGTCAGTGTCAGGGCACGGGGTCATTAGTCATTGCAGTTGGTCCTGATGTCGCCCACCTGGTTTTGCTGCTTTTCTGGGCCTGGAACTGAAATACAACTGAGGCCTAGATGTTATCTCTAGGGACGTGACCTTCTATATCTGACTGTAAATTGCTAGGCCAGTTTGTTCAGCTATTTGTCTCAGTTTCCCCATTCCATTTGCCAAGGGATTTTCCTAGCTTCTTACAATTGGAAACTCCATTTGTATTTTCATGATTCTATTATTCTGTGTAGGTTGTGGCTTTTGAAAATGACACAGGACAGTATTTTGTCAGCTTCCTATTACAGTCTTTTTATATGTTCTTATTTTATTTTATATACTGCATTCTTCATTTTTCTGTACAAGCTACTAAGTACAAATCGAAGTGGAATATAAAAGGAAGTTTTAACAGAGAAATCTGTGTTAAAGACCAGAAGAAAAATTATCAATTAGGATTGACAGCTGTAAAGTAATACTTTCTCTTACCATTTGAAGATGTGGAAATAGAAAATAATATCTTTTAAAAAATAATTTATTTTGTAAAAAAGAAAAAAAATAATAATGCAAATGGCCCTAGCCGGTTTGGCTCAATGGATAGAGCGTTGGCCCTTGGACTGAAGGGTCTCAGGTTCAATTCTGGTAGAGGGCATGTACCTTGGTTGCAGGCTCAAACCACGGGGCACATTCAGAAGGCAACCAATCAATGTGTCTCTCTCACATGGATGTTTATCTCCCTGTCTCTCCCTCTCCCTTCCACTCTCTCTAAAAATCAATGGAAAAATATCCTTGGGTGAGGATTAACAGCAACAACAACAAAAAGTACATGAAAAAGTATTCTGTGGTCAAGAAAGTGTGGGGAATGCTGGGTTAGCCAAGTCAGACGGGTTTCTTCACTGAAGGGCACTGCATCTCCTGGGTGGGGCTAGGGGTGTGGCAGACAGTGGTTCCCAGACATTCAGCCCAGAGCCCTTTGTTCATGGAGAGTCACTCAAGTCCAGTTCTTTTTGAAGACTTTGGGGGAAGCTATTTGACTCTAGTTTATTGTACTTTAAAATTAGTATATATAAATAAATTTTTGACTGCAAAGCTTGTTTTCTGATTATAAAAGTAAGACATATTCACCATAGAATATTTGTTAAATAAAGGTAGGGTGAACAAAATTAAAGTCACCCATAAGTGCACAATTGGAGATAGCCAGTATTTGGTGTATTTTGGTGTATTTTCTTCTAGACCGTTGTCTGTGTGAGAGAGTGTGTGTGTGTGTGTGTGTGTGTGTGTGTGTGTGTGTGTTTAAATCTTGGATATCTTTATTAATTCAAGGGAAATCTTAGTCCCCATGATGGATTACGTATAGAAGTGTTTCTTTTTTTAACTATTACTTTATAAAAACCTTTTGACTGTGGAATAACTTAGGTAATTTTGTAAAGATGGTACAGACTAATTCCCATGTACCCTTCACTCAGCCGCCCCTGATGTTAACACTATATAGAGTTTTACGTAAGTTTTTCCTAGCTGTAACGAAATTTTCTTCTGATTCTGCATGAAGGCTTTGGGTTTTCAGTTTGGTAAAGCATGCCCCTTCTTCCTTCCTAGGTTACTATCACAATAGCACCAAAGTGGCCGTGAAAACGCTGAAGCCAGGCACGATGTCTGTGCAAGCTTTCCTGGAAGAAGCCAACCTCATGAAGACCCTGCAGCACGACAAGCTGGTGAGGCTCTACGCCGTGGTCACCAAGGAGGAGCCCATCTACATCATCACGGAGTACATGGCCAAGGGTGAGGCGCCCAAAGCCCAGTGCTGTTAAATCACCTAACCCTCGCCCGGCCGGAAATACCGTCTTCCTGTGTTCCCTGCATTCGCCTCCATATTTATATTAGCGCCAAGAACAGTACCCAATACCTACTAGGCTCCCAATGAATATTTACCAGATAAATACATATTTTAAATAAGAGTATTTGTATTTTTATATGTTTAAAATATGAGTTCTCAAACTCCGAAAAATAGTTTGTTTTCCTCTGTAGCATTATGTAAATAAATGTTCAGGGTGTCACTTTAAAATGTGAACATTTAAAACTTGCCAGGATTGAACTCCCAGTAATCATGAACTCACTGAAGGAGAGGCGCAAGCGGTTCTTTTCCCCCGTGGCTCTCACTGTCAGATAAAAGGGGTTGAATCACCACCCTTCTTCCTGCAACTCAGTATAGATATTAATAAACTGCCAAATGATTCTTTAAAATTCAGAAGAAATGAAGGAAGAAAAGTGTCCACCATGACCCTTTCTTACCTGGAGCACAAATACATTTCAAATCAGGTGAAAGGTAACAGGTTAGAGGGGGACTGGATTCGACCAAACTCAGAAAAACAATAATCCAGAATTAACCATCATCTCATGAAAAATGATTATAATGTGCTATCAGAGATGACTAGGTTAGAAAGATGCATATTATATTTTCTTAATATATATTAAAACTTCAGAATATTAGTCACTCAGAGTCCTTCCAAGAAAGGCCATTCAACAAAAGACCTTGACCCTAGGGCTTAGGTTGCTATAGCCCAGAAACCAGTCTCAGGATTATAAACTTTGAAGGAGTTCAGTAAATACTATTTGAGTTAATCAGTTTGTAGTCTTATTAATCATAAATGTAAATACGTATTTCTCCAGATAATAACACCTAACCTTTATGGAACACTGTTCTCAGCGCCTTCCCTGGGTGATCTCACTCAATCTTTTCAGCAGTCTCAGGGCTAAGTAGATGGTTTTGTGTTGTGGATGAGGTAGCAGAAAATTTACTGAGCGCTCATTACCTGCCAAGCGCCATGGCACATGCTTCAATCCACCCTCATAACGACTCTGATATAGCCACTAGGACATGCCCACTTCACAGGGACCTAGACCAGATAAGTAGCTTGCCCAAGGCTGCCCTCAGGTTGGCACTTTAAGTTCTAGTGGAAAAGGCATTTTGTGGGGTTCCCCCTGTAGTAATGATCATTTGAATTATATTTGTTTGGAGTTTCTTTTGTGTTTTAACTACACTAACTTTCTTTCTTCCTCTATCAACAGGCAGCTTGCTGGATTTCCTGAAGAGTGATGAAGGGGGCAAAGTGCAGCTTCCAAAGCTCATTGACTTTTCTGCTCAGGTGAAGTATGAAGCAGCCAGTATGTGTGTGAATTTGCAAAGACCTCCCCTGTGTCAGATTCACGATGAAATTGTTTCAGGAGAAGGCATTTCCGTTGAACGTTTCCCAGCAGTGGTTATGTGTACACTTCCTTAGAGACAATACTGATTATTTTACACAGAATGTGTGTGTATGTGTCACTTTGACTTTGGATGTCATCTTCGTTAATACAAATCAGTCTCTTTATACTTATATTTATTTCTGCACAAATGATAGAAACAATGCAGCTGAATTGACCACTTTGGGCTGCATTTTGGGGAAGCAATTCCATGCAGTGTAAGTGCAGCACCTTCTAAGCGATGCACATGTGGTATCTAAGTTACTCATCTGATGTACTGTTACCTTTAAGTCCTAAGTGTTCTTGAAAACAGAGGGACAGTATTCCTTTCCTGTTCAGTTCTTCTTGTTGGATGTGCCTTTAGGATTCTGAGAAATATTTATTTATAATATTTCCAGAACTAGCCTAGAAGCTGCGAATTTGTTTCTGTTGAAATCACATGTTTCCTGAAGTGTACTTAAGAGCAGAGGGAGGTTACCCAGAAACCCAGCAATGTCCCCGGTATACCAAGGAAGTGCACATTTGAATGATGCCAGCTACTGACTTTAAATGGTTTCATTGTGTTGGTTAGTCATGTTCAGTAATTTGCTTGTTTCTCAATATTGGCCACAGGTGGTTCATGTAGGAAAGGCCATGTACCATAACCCTCAAAGTACCACAGAGATTTCTAGAAGTTGTAGGAAAGGGCAGTCTCTATGATCTTCATTTCTTACTCCCATTTCTTCCCCCAGACCTTTTTTTAGTTGGGAAATAGATGGGGCCTTCTTGTGAGATGAGATCAAAGGAATGAATGAGTACATTTAAGGAAGATAGGAACAACACCTACTTTGCAATAGAGTGTGTGGCAGAGCTGGAGTCCACATCTGGAGACTGGAGTTTGTGTCCTGTCTCTGCCACTCAATAGCCATGCCATTTTCAGGAAGTGCTTTCTCTCTTTGGGTTAGTTTATTCATCGATCAAATGGGAATGGGAATGCTCACTTTAAGGAGATGTTGTCGAGGGTCCAATCAAACGAGCTGGATAGACCCAGAGACAGAAGCATGAACAGACTGTTGAACCTCAGAGGGAAGGCAGGGGAGGATGGGTGAGAAGAGATCAACCAATGAACTTGTATGCATATATGCATAACCCGTGGACTCAGACAATGGGGTGGTGAGGGCTTGGTGGTGGGGGAGATGGGAGAGGGCTGGAAGAGTTTAATGGGAGGAAAAAGGAGGACCTATATAATACTTTCAATAATAAAAATTTTTAAAAAATCAAGTAAAGCATAACCCGTGGACTCAGACAATGGGGTGGTGAGGGCCTGGGGGTAAGGAGGACGGGAGAGGGCTGGAAGAGTTTAATGGGAGAAAAAGGAGGACCTACATAATACTTTCAATAATAAATTTTTTTTATAAAAAATCAAATAAGCTGGCATGGACACAGCACTTCAGAGCCTGTTGGTGGAAGCTGAGGACACCATGGGGGTGACAGTAAAGGTGTCTGATGAGACAGTAAAGGTGTCTGATGAAGTCATTTTGCTCAGCCTTCATCTCACTGACCAGAACTTGAGGAGTTTAGTGGGTTCTTTATCTGAGTAGGAGATTCAAATATCATCTGGAACTTCAATTTCTAATATGAAAAGAAGCAAAGTTGCTGTGGTAGAACTGGAGGAAGGGGAGGGTCCAGCAGCCTTGACTTCTTAATCCTCTCTAACTCTCTAAGCTGGCCCTCAGAGGTTCTATGAGACTCCAAGGGTCTCAGGACCACAGTTTGAAAACCATTGCTCTGCAGTAACAGGAGAAATGACTGGGATGGGTGCAGCTCTAGATCCTATGTAGATAGGGAGCCAGGAAGTGGAGAAAGCAGAAGTCTGATAAACTTGGGTCACATTTGACCCAGCTAAATGAGGCCCTCTACCCGGGGTGGTGACTTGGGCATCCCCTATTGGATGACAGAGTTGAGGAGTGTAGTAAAGGTTTATCACACCTGCTCCTCAGAAAGGGAAAGGGGCTGAGAAAGGATGTAGAAACCTAGGACATGTGGCCTGAGGGCCTGGTGGTAAAAGACATTCCAGTGTGCCCAAGGGTCTGATCTGTGCCTACAGTTCTGTAGGGTAGAAATCATGCAAATTGGGGTGTGTACTGTACCCAGAGATGGACTTTAGTTTGTCACATTGGTATTTTGTGTTTGATTTTGCATAGCCTTTCTCCAAACACATCTTGATATAGTCAGAGTTTTAGGTCAAGGCCTCTGTATCTGTTCTTTAACTTTATAAATTACTAGTGTTATTACAAAGGGTACCTTTTTCTAACTTAGAAAATATTTACGGGGAAGGTTGTTTTCTAAGCCTTTGTAACTTGCAAAATAAATTATCACAAAGACTGGCACTGACCGTGACTTTCAAGTTGCATATTTCAAGGGGGGGCCAAGGAGCAATCAAGGCTACTACCATTGGTCTCCATGTAAGCCAGTGTACGGAGTCCAGCTCCTTCTGGATGAACTCTTCTTTATCTGCCTCAGGGTTTCCTAGCAGTGATGACTGGGTAGCACTGGTGAAATATCTAGTTTAAGTGCATGGAGTGTTAGGTGTCATTAGGAGATGTCAGCAGTCAGCAGCACCCACAAAGTCTCTAAGCCGGTGTGTTCAGCACTAAATGCATTTCCTTTACAAGCAAATACCATCTCCTTTTGAGTTCATCTTTGTTCCTGGTGCAAACCTCACCCAGTCTTTCCCTTAAGGTGGAGCTCGTGGGACCACCTGTTGCCTCACCCTTAATTATCATCTGCTTTATTAGCTTGTGGCTTTTCTTACTGGAATATAGATAACATGAGGAGAGGGCCTGGACCTCAGTCTGAAAGCACATACCTTACACATCCGATTTCTGTTAACCACACCCAGTGACCGGTCCCGCTGTGACGCATATGGGCAATTCCCTTTATGACTGGTACAACCAATACCCCTCCTCCTTCTCCTTGTACCTTTCTGAAAGGATCTCTCTCTACAAAGAAAGTCATCTCTGAGTCGTTTCTCCTTTTCCTCTCCATCATCTACCACTGGTTAACTTTGTCACTTTTTCATAGTGAATAACATGCGAATAATAAATATTAATAAAGCTCGCCCAAGGTGATAAGATGACACCTGGTGCCCAGATACTGGAAAATACAGCCTTTCCTATACCTTTTCTCCACTGTACTGTTTAGAGTGGAAATAGGGTAAAGCAGAAGTATTCTATAAATTCATTTGGTATTTGAGCTCTAAACAATTAGTAGGCTCTATAATATGTTTATACTTTTCTTCCGTTAGCATTGCCAATCTCATCAAAGAGTTGGGACATTGAGTGTTCACAAAGGCTATAGTTCAATTCATCAGTTTTTCACAATGGGAGATGGCGAGTAGAAACAAACCAATTTACTTAATCCCAGCGCCAGGGCCAGAAGAATAAGGGAGCAAGGGTAAGGGGCAGCGTTGGGACTTTTCCCACAGTCTCGCATCTGGCCTCTTCTTCCCTGTACCCATGCCCTACTTCCCCATGCTCTACTTTCCCCTTACCGTCCCCCGTATGGCAATCGAGACAGGAAGTGGGGTCAGTGCACATGGTCGCCTTTCAGTTCATGTGAGAACTGATTTCATCACTTCCTGTCTCGGGCTGTGTTCTGAAAGGCTCTGCTGAGCCCAGCTGTAATCCAGACTCTTCAACTCATCAGCCCACTCACCTTCCTCTCCATTGATCGGAGATTAGGAAATCCCAGCTACAGCAGCTTTGCCCATTGCTTCTCTCTCTTGTATTCAATGAAGCCAGGTTGAGCTTTTTATGCTGAAATAGGAAAGTTACCCCTTTGCAAAGGAACTCTGATACTTTCAGAGCAGAGAGTCTTTGCATAATTCCCTTCCAGTTTTTGCCTCACCTAAGAGAAGAAATGAACTTGGAAAGAGAAGGAGTTGAAATCTGTGGGAATTTCCTTCAGCAGAAGCTGAAACGAAATCATAGACTTATAAAACTGAGAGAAATGGGAAATTCACAGTTGCAATATGGAGGTCAGATAAGACATCTTGGAATTCAGGCCAAGTGAATCAAAGCATTTCTTGCTCTTTGGTGGCAACTTCCCTGAAGTGCAAAAATTACCAAAAATGAAATGGACAATTACATATGAATAAAACTGCAATAAAAACTGAAACACCAAAGTTGCTGTTACAATCATGGAAACAGGTAACATTTCTTTAACTCCTTCTAGTTGATAAAACACTTCTACTTCCGACATCTCATTTGAGCCCGCAAGCTTGAAAGCATTTATATTGTTACTTAATACATATTACAAAGGAGGAGGTGAGCTTGAACTTGTCCAAAGTTATAGAACTGGTAGGAGGAATTGCTGGACTTGATCCTGGGTCTTCTGACTTTAGGTAACTGGTTCTCTCCTCTGTACCCCACAGTCAATCCCTGATCAGAGTTGTTCCTACGATCATTTTGCATCTGACACTATGCTGACATGTGCTTTCCCCCTTTATGTATCTTGCTTATCAGAATCAATGGTATCTTCAGCTTTTTTCCCCAGAAAAAGTCTCCATTGCAAAGACATATCACATAGTGATTGTGCTCAAGATACATATTGTCCCCCAGTGTTACATTTAAAGCCACATTTAAGTTGGAAATCGGTAAAAGGAGGAAGGTAGGGAAACCTCAGTCTATCTCTATGTGATTCTCATCCTTTTTGAGTAGGAAGGCCTTTGACTTTGACATAGAGTACTCCCTCATTATAGTATCTACTAACTGAGAAAACAATATATAGATTAGGAATTCCTTGTACTAACTCTAGGTTGGGACCCCCCAGTCTGTGGGTGATAAGTCAGGTCTGAAATGTC
>NW_005363502.1:3798382-3802068 GCF_000412655.1 Myotis brandtii | reverse complement strand
AGAGGCGTTCTGAGGATGTTTCTAGAGTATTTTCCAATACCATCCGATGTGGGTCTCCTTATCTTGTTTATTTGTAAAGAACCTAAAAAATAAGTTACATTCTCATTTGCAGCTCAAGGCTATCCTCTACTCTGCCCCTCCCCAATAATAAGGCAACAACTTTATTTTCAAAACCCATATTACCCCTTGATTGACAGTGTCATCACGTTTAATTTACTTAAACGGGGGGAAGAATCACATTGAGATGCTGAATCAGAAGTGGAAGCCTCAGGGGACAGACTTGGCTAGCTTTTCACCCAGGAGAGCCAGGCCGGATCCCCTCCCCACTTCTTGTTTAATCTCACCACTTAAAATGGGAGTTCTCAGTCCTGAATCTATATTGAGTCCCCACATACCCAATTCTTTCAAGCACAAAAGCCTCCTCACGGGGAAATGGCCAGCACTTAAGAGACAGTTAATTCCATCAAATCATCTGAGCTGGACACTGCTCAGGCAGAAGGGGCCACAGGCCATCAGGATGTGATGACCCCAATGGGCATCATTTAAGAGCCCTTGTTTGAGAGCCATTCTCAATATGAATATAGACGTGGTGGTTTTCTCTTGCTACAGGACGAGAACTATCACTTCATTTGTATGGAGCTATTGGTGATGTTAGTGGTGGAGGAAGCATTGAGCTGAGAGTCGGGAAACCTGCTTCTGCCTGGGAAAGGCAGTGTCCTCGCTGTGAAATGAGAGGCACAGATTGGGTCTCCCACAGTTTCCTAGTTTGACTAGAAAACTTCCCTCTCCCTTAGAATATCTATGTGGGTCATCACCCACAAGTTGTAGTTAATGATCAGAGTGGATTCAGATGGCATTGAAATGAGATTTTGACATTCCTCTAAGTCAGTGGTTCTCAACCTTGGCTGCACATTAGAATCACCTGGGAATCTTTTTAAAATCCTGATTTCTGGGCCTCATCCTCCGGAAATTCTGTTTCTTTGTTATGGGGTGAGGCCACAACATTAGTAACAAAGAAACAGAATTTCCGGAGGATGAGGCCCAGAAATCAGGATTTTAAAAAGATTCCCAGGTGATTCTAATGTGCAGCCAAGGTTGAGAACCACTGCTCTAAGTAAAGGAATATAAAATGCATCACATGAGTGTAGTACCCAGATGTCAGGCATGTAAGTGCTCTATTTATATATTTCAAATAATGAGTTTAGTCTGAGGCTTCTAACTTTGGTCATGAAAACATACAAAATGGACAAATGAAACTACAATTACTGTCAAAATTGCAAGACTGGCTCATATTCAGTTTCCTTGTGAAAAGGTGAAAGAATAGGAAACTGCCATTTAAAATAGTATAAAATAGGGTCTCTTTCTCTCTCTCTCTCTCTCTCTCTCTCTCTCTCTCTCTCTCTCTCTCAGTGGTGGAGAATGTTTAACATAACTAAGCAGAGGAACCATGACTGGTTGTTTAAAATAGCAAATAAGGCAGAAGTTATTCTTGTCCCGATCTTAATTGGAAAACTTTCTGGCACCAATGAGAAGCTTTAAGCGAATGGAGAGGGAGATGGTGGCACCTTTGGTCTGTGTGCCAGCGCTGCCTCTTACCTGGATATGATTTTGTGCAGGGGTGGCAATTTCTTGTCAGCACTAGTGTAAGTCACAAAACAATTTCCTCCTGAGATACTCATATTGGAAGCCTGAAAGCCTATAATTAAGTTGAAGTCCTTTAGGATCGGGCAGAGTTCTTTACCAGCGCCCACAATTTAAAAGTGGAAATGAAAGCACTTTGAAGGGAGCAGCAGAGTGTAACTTCCAATCAATCTTTAGCCCTTGGCTTGCTTTCCCTGGGCTCTCCTCACCCTCTTGACATACCTGCCTCTTTTTTGCCCACAAATATGTACTGAGCACAGCCAGGCATGTGCCCAGGGTGGGACAAGCAAGATGCGGGTCTTCCTCAAAGAGCATGTGGCTTAGTGTGAGAAACTGATAAGTAACAGGCAAGGCTGCCTGGGATGGGTATTGCAGGCTGTTTTCAGAGCATGTGGAGCAAGATGGACCCTAGTGTGTGTGTGTGGGTGGGGGGGGGTAGCAGTAGGAGGGCTGGCTTCCTGGAGGAGGTGACCTTAAGAGCCAGGTGAGTCCTGCAAGCCTGGAAATGAGTTGGATGAGTCTTTGAAGGAACTGTGTGCCTAGTACCCAGAAAAGGGGTACAAGGGGCGTGTAAATGGGGATGTGCAGGAAGAATGGGAAGGAAGATACAGAGAGGTAGACATGGACATTAGGAAACTGGAAATATTGTTAGCTTAAGTTGTGTAGAAGGAGCAATTCACTGTCTTGTATAATGGGAAAAAATGTATTTGAAAAAAACAAAAAATGGGTATACTGAGCAAATAGTCTCACAGGAGTTATAGTTTTACTCTCTTAGCTTGATTTCACCTTGGCGCGGTCAGAGGGTGCAGTCTGTATGTATGTGATATGAAACTGATAAGTAACAGGCAAGGCTGCCTGGGATGGGCATTGCAGGCTGTTTTCAGAGCGTGTGGAGCAAGATGGACCCTAGTAGGGGGTGTAGCAGTAGGAGGGCTAGCTTCCTGGAGGAGGTGACCTTAAGAGCCAGGTGAGTCCTGCAAGCCTGGAAATGAGTTGGATGAGTCTTTGAAGGAACTGTGTGCCTAGTACCCAGAAAAGGGGTACAAGGGGCGTGTAAATGGGGATGTGCAGGAAGAATGGGAAGGAAGATACAGAGAGGTAGACATGGACATTAGGAAACTGGAAATATTGTTAGCTTAAGTTGTGTAGAAGGAGCAATTCACTGTCTTGTATAATGGGAAAAATGTATTTGAAAAAAACAAAAAATGGGTATACTGAGCAAATAGTCTCACAGGAGTTATAGTTTTACTCTCTTAGCTTGATTTCACCTTGGCGCGGTCAGAGGGTGCAGTCTGTATGTATGTGATATGTATTTGTGCCTCCCCACCCCACTCACACACACCCAGGTGCTCGTTGTAGAAACTGATCGGTTTTGACTATTGGTGAACCGCAGGGCACTCTGCTTTTCTGCCCAATGATTTCGTTTTGTTGCTGTTTGTGTGTGGTTTTGTTTTTTCCCTGTTGTTCTGTTGTCAAACCTTAAACTAGGAAGGGTGTGATGGAAAAGGAACGGGAGGGCCTGTGTTCCAGTCCAGAGCTCATCTTTATAGGATGCACCTGAAACAGACAAGACTCATTCTAAATTTTCCATTCAGAACTAGATTTCTCAGAGCCCAGTCCAGTCCTGTCAACCCACCCCCACCACCCATCCCAAAGCCCAAGAGAGCCTTGGTCTATGAGACCCAGATCTATGGGAGTTCACACTGAGTCTGGAGAGAATTAAGTCGCTCACGCGGGTGGATTCCCAGTGTTGCCCACGCAGCAGGTGTGTGGCTCGAGCCGTGAATGGTGGTGGGGGTTTGTTCCTTATTCCTAAGAATAATGGGGAGCAACTGAACATCTAAGTAGGAATGTGATATGATGAGGTCCGTGCTGTGAAGATTGCCCTGGCCACAGTGTACAAATGTGACAAGAAGGGGGACAGTGAGAGTCCAGGGGTCCCAGGGAGAGGGAAGAGGTCAAGGAAAGTTAGCGCTCCCCATTGCTCATGTGCAGAAACAGAAAGGGAAGAAAGATGCTGCAAGGATATTTGGATCAGTTAAGGA
>NW_005363502.1:3764310-3797550 GCF_000412655.1 Myotis brandtii | reverse complement strand
TCTCCCTCCTATTTGGTTTCTACTCTCCAGGCTCCACGGAGTTGAAAGAGCCAATTGGATACATTTATTTTTCCTTTTTTTTTATTATGGTCAAATATACATGGCATAGAATTTA
Source organism: Myotis brandtii (assembly GCF_000412655.1). NCBI lineage: Eukaryota > Metazoa > Chordata > Mammalia > Chiroptera > Vespertilionidae > Myotis > Myotis brandtii. The sequence goes on along the minus strand of NW_005363502.1, from coordinate 3,797,435 downwards.
CCATTTTAATCATTTAGCCAAGTTCAGTGGCATTGAGCATTCTTGTATTCTCTTTTCAATCTCATCAAGCTCTTACCAGGTTCTCCTATTATTATCGCCAGTTTGCAGAGTGGAAAACTTGAAATTCTGAGAAGAAACTTGCCCCCAAGTGATATAAACCCATGTCACCTCATCCTGAAGTCTCTGACCTATAGTCACAACTGTCCAACTATCTTCTGAAGTGTCCCTGATAATCTCTCTACTTCCTTCGAATCCTAATTGTGTATTCACATCGTGGCCGGTTTATTTGAGTTGGATTGGGGAGCAGCTTACCAGGGAAGAAGTGATACGGGAGGAGCTTTGACCACTCCCCGATGCTCTGGCCCTGCTCCTGTGTGTACTCCCATCCAGCGAGCCAGCACCAGCTGCCAAACCCTTGCTTTGGTCACAAGCCATACAGGTGTGAGAGACGAGCACCAGCCAGTCTCCCTGAGCAAGTAGCCTTTGCCGGCTTCTGCTCCCGCTGTCCTACAGCTGGGAGCTTCCAGGGTAGTTGTGTTGTTTAACTGTGGTAATATACGTAAATAAAAGTTACCATTTCAACCATGTTTAAGTGTACAGTTCAGTAGCATTAAGACTATTCACGTTTTTATGCAATCATCAGCACCATCCATCTCCAGAACTCTTCCTCTTGCAAACTGAAACCCTGTACCCATTAAACATTCTTCCTCCCGCCACACCTTTGCAACCACCGTTCTACTTTCTGTCTCTATGAATTTAACTATGCTAAGTATCGCATATGGGTGGAATTATACAGTATTTGTCCTTTTGTGACTTGCTTATTTCATTCGGCATAATGTCCTCAAGTTTTATGCATGTTGCAGCATGTGCCAAAATTTCATTTCTTTTGCCCTAGCTGGTTTGTCTCAGTAGATAGAGCGTTGGCCCATGGAATGAAGGGCCCCGCGTTCAATTCCGGTCAAGGGCATATGCCTTGGTTGCAGGCTCAATCTTGGGGCAGTTGGGGCACTGGCACGACGCAACCAATCGATATGTCTCATCAATGTTTCTCTCTGGCTCTCTCCCTCCCTTTGACTCTCTCTAAAAATCAGTGGAAAAATACCCTCGGGTGAGGATTAACAGAACAAAACAAAAAGATTTTTTTTTTAATTTCATTTCTTTTTATGGCCAAATAATATTTCATTGTATGTTTATAGCACATTTTGTTTATCTAATCATCCATGGATGGACACTTGGGTTGCTTCCACCTTTGGCTATTATGACTAATGCTTCTGTGAACAGGTGTGTATAAAAACCTGTTAGATATTATATAAGTATCTGCTTTCAATTCTTTTGGTTATATACCGAGAAGTGGAAGTGATGGACCATATGATAAACCTATGCTTAATTTTTTAGGAACACCCACTTTGTTTTCCATAGTGGTTGCACCATTTTACATCCCACCAACAGTGCATAAGGGTTTTTTATTTCTCCACATTCTCACCAACACTTGTTATTTTCTGTTTTGTTTTATTGTACAGTATTTGTCCTTTTGTGACTTGCTTATTTCATTCGGTATAATGTCCTCAAGTTTTATGCATGTTGCAGCATGTGCCAAAATTTCATTTCTTTTGCCCTAGCTGGTTTGACTCAGTAGATAGAGCGTTGGCCCATGGACTGAAGGGCCCCACATTCAATTCCGGTCAAGGGCATACGCCTTGATTGCAGGCTCAATCCTGGGGGAGTTGGGGCACTGGCACAACGCAACCAATCGATATGTCTCATCAATGTGTCTTTCCATAGTGGTTACACCATTTTACATCCCCACCAACAGTGCATAAGGGTTTTTTATTTCTCCACATTCTCACCAACACTTGTTATTTTCTGTTTTGTTTGTTTGTTTGTTTTTATAATAGCCATTATAATGAGTGTGTAGTGGTCCAATAAGTTTTTGCAAGAGAAAGTCTGTAGGAATTAGTTGACAAATTTTTCTTCCTTTTCTGCTAAGGAAGGTGAATCTATTTAATGAAACTTACTGATTAAAATATGATTATTCAGTGAAGCTGTCTCTATGGAAATTGTGTTCCCCTGAGGCACTGTGGGGTCCTTATACGCTGTTGGCTTGATTAAGTTTTGACCAGACACAGAAACCTCACCAAATTTGTATGTGCCAAACTCTGCCCTCAACTTTGATCCATGAAGTAATGACAGACTGCAGACTTTAACTTGGCCACATTTTAAATTACCTACTTTTCTTATTTCTCTTTCCCTTCCTTTTTCCTGCCATCAACTTGTGAGCATTCCACTGTTTGTTCCTCTTTATAAAAGAAAAAGCCAGTATGGATGAATGGTTAAAAGCATAAATGGTGGGACCAGTCAGATGCCTGGCTGGTAAGTAATCAGCCAGTGCATGGTAACTATCATCATCACCATCATCATCAAAGTAATAGACTTTATTGTTTTGTTTAGAAAAGAGAAATAAAGAAGAATGGCATAATAACCTAAGAAAGCTGAAACAAAATTTCTAAGAAATTTGGACACCCCCCCCCACAAATACCACAAGGAATGAGTTCCTCTTCCATCCTTTCCTCCATCCAAATTATGGATTAAAGAGTGTAGGGATGCCCTAGCCAGTGTGACTCAGTTGGTTGAGCATCGTCCATGCACCAAAAGATTGCAGGTTCCATCCCGGGTGAAGGCATATGCCTGGGTTGCAGGCCGGATCCCCGGGAGGGGACGTGCAGGAGGCACCTGATGATGTTACACTCTCGTATCAATGTTTCTCTCTCTTCCTCTCCCTTCTTCTCTCTCTAGAAATCAATAAGAAAAAATGTTTAAGAGTATAAGGATGAAGTATGAATATCAATGAATATTAATAGATAGGAAAGTGCTTCTATAAAAACTGCCAAGTGCTATAGAACAAATGCTGTTGTACTTGGAGTACAGAGATGTGTTCTTTCTTAAACTTTCTTTATATTCTATTTTTCTGTTGTCATTAAATGGCCTAAGTCAGTTTTCGATTGGGCTCAGGGGCTCCCTGTTATTAAGAAGCCTTCAGAGAGACTCTAGGTTCCACCCAGTTTCTACTCATTTATTCCATTCCCGTTTATTAATATCACTATCAGTATATCATAGCCTTCCTAGGGCTTTTGAAAGTAATTAATTATTTGAATTCTACTTTTCCCAAGTTTAGGAAGGAAATACATATCTAGAAAATGAGATAAACAATGCCTAATAGGACAGGTAAAGCAACAAGAAAAACAGATTTTTATTCTCTCCTGCCTGTTGGCAGGTTTCTTGTTTAATTTCACTCGTGACTTGTCTAGATGACAAATCTTTTCCAACCAGCCAGTTCTAAGGCAGGTTGAGTTTTCAGTTCCAGTTTCTCATTTAGGCTGGAGTTTCCTGGGGTCGATGTTAGCTTTGCTTGAGGGCTCCCATTGAGTCCCCTCAGTTAAGTTCCTGTCATTCCTTCAGTCCCTCCATCATCTGACTCAAGTGTGGCTTTCTTCTCATTAAAATGAGAAGTAACTCACGAGGCAAGATAGGCTGTGACTTGCCAGTTGCTCAGAAAAGTGATACTCCTTGGGATGAGCACAAGAACACTAAAGCAAGACTTGCAGAGCAAGGCCGTCCACAGACATGTTGTTATTTGTCCAAAGCATCCCTCAAGTTCTCCAGGGAAACCAGCCCTCTGTGTGCTGAGCAAACCTTTCAAAGTGCATGTGCCTAGGAAAGGCGGCTACAGGTAGCTCAGGGCTTCTGGTTGAGCTTCCGAGAAGAACGGGAAAGGATGAGTGACCTCTGCCGTCATCATTAGCAACAAGTCACTTTTACAAGAGGTATTATTTATGAGCTCTGTCTTGGTATGTAAAACATGGTGAAGATTTTGTTCTCCAGAGTTGTATTCCATATAAAGTCAGTCTATTGTATATATATCTCCAAAGGCTGTCATTGTTAGGTATTTCCTGCTCCATGCATAACCGTACTGCGAACCCCCAGTTGATCACTGGCAACTCACTTCTCAATAAACATATGTGAGTGAAGCTGTGGTTCCTTGGGAGGGAGGGACCTCTGTTGCCTTCCTCCCAGCAGTGCAGGCAGGGCTGAGACTGCTCATGCCATATACTAATTTGGGGGATAGGAACACAGACTTTCTATTTAACCTTAAATGACTTAAGTTCAACTTAAATGCTTCTGAAAATTTCAGTCTGACTTAATGTTTTTGACCTTGTACTCTGGAAAAATACTTATTTGCAAAGTAAATGGGACTCTGTACTTTGTCTTCTGTCCACACCCAGTCCCCACCCATAATAAGTGTGTGTGTGTGTGTGTGTGTCAGAAAATGATGAGCAGAGGGAACAGATGCAATAATGCTTTACAAAATGTTGGGGTTCTGAAAACTTTCCATTGGTTTATATGTATTTCTGTGTGTGTGTGTGTGTGTCAGAAAATGATGAGCAGAGGGAACAGATGCAATAATGCTTTACAAAATGTTGGGGTTCTGAAAACTTTCCATTGGTTTATATGTATTTCTGTGTGTGTGTGTGTGTGTGTGTGTGTGTGTGTGTGTGTGTGTGTGTGTGTGTGTGTGTGTGTGTGTGTGTGTGTAAAATCATGCATATACTACTGAAAAATAGATACACACTGGCAACATGCCCATGTAGAGTGTGTCTGCCATGGTCCTCTGGGGTTCTGATGAGGGACTGAAATCCATCCCTGACCAGCTTGCCCACCAGCCACGACAGCTGGGTCACCTCCACCTGGAGGAAGTGGTGCCTTCTCCTAATTTGTTGTGAGCCCTGGAGGCTACATCTGTTGGGAGGGTTGACACTTCCTATTTCACAGCAGCGGTGGGAGAGGCAGGCCTGCTCGTTGAGGTCAGACGTTCGGTAATACCTTACTTCTCTCTTTGGTCGCACATGTGTTTTTAGCCCCGACCCTTCTCCAACTTGCAGAGGCTGATGGCAGGCACCTGGTGGCCGGCTCCTTCTCTTCGCACAGCGCCTTTGAAAGGCCTCTCGGGGAGACTTACATGGCACGAGGCTGGGAGTCTGCTTATTTACCCCTGATAAGATCAGGTCGCCCTTTAACTCAGGAAACATCATTTTTTAAAAAATATGTTTTTATTGATTTTCATAGAGCGAGGAAGGGAGAAGGATAGAGAGAAAGAAACATAGATGAGAGAGGATTGGCTGCCTCCTGCACGCCCTCTACTGGGGATCCAGCCCACAACCTAGGCATGTGCCCTGACCAAGAATCAAACCAGCAACCTCTTGGTCCCTGGGTCGAAGCTCAACCACTGAGCCATACCGGTGGGGGCAGGAAACATCGTTTTTAATATCTTCTCTGTGCCTGGGACTTTCACTTGGTACTAGATACCTGGAATTTCACCAGAACCCTTGTGGGTTACTGGCTCAGGCTGAGATCCCAGCAGCTCAGTCTCTTACCTAGTGGTTCCTCTCTGTCCTTACACACACACACACACACACACACACACACACACACACACCATCAAAGGGAGAAAATGTCGTCATCATATATTTCCACTGAAGGTACAAAAAGGGGAACTAAGAAATGTATGTTCGCCGTGCTGTTTGAGCTGAAGAACACAAGAAATGCAAAGTACATCTAAACCTAAATCAGCTCACTTTTCACCAGGAGTACAAAACTCGCTCTGTCTGCAGTGCTGACAATTATTAGATGAAGTGGCTTAGGGGAGGAAGAAGGTATTCCATGAAAGAAAAGTTGGTCTTGGATTTCATTAGCCAGAGTGGTCTCTGATTTCTTCCTGCTCTTACAATTTAGAACTGGATATACTTTAGCCAAAGTAAATACAATCAAAAAAAAGATTAAGGTTAAAAAAATAAATAAACCAAGAAAGAATAATACCTACATATCAGGGAAAGAATAATCCTATATAATAAAAGCCTAATATGCTAAGTGTCCAGTCGTCCATTCAATCAATCAAAGCGTAATATTCTAATGATATGCTAAGTCGGCTCAACTGCTCACTATGATGTGCACTGACCACCAGGGGGGCAGATGCGCTGACCGGTAGGTTAGCTTGCTGCTGGGGTCCGGCTGATTGGGACTGAAAGAGACAGGCCAGACATGACCTGGAGCCCTCCCGCGTTCTCTCCCCCTCCTCCCCCCCAGCTGGCCAGCTTCCTGTGTCCCTTCCTGGCCCCGATTGTGCACCGGTGAGGTCCCTCGGCCCGGCCTACACCCTCTCACAATCCAGGGCACCTCGGGGGATGTCAGAGAGCTAGTTTCAGCCCGATCCCGCAGGCCAGGCCAAGGGACCCTACTGGTGCACGAATTCATGCACTGGGCCTCTAGTTTTTATATCAGAAGAGAGCTGTAGTCTTTTGTGGCTTCACTTTAAAAGTAAGTCATATCTGAAAGCTGTAATTTTGTTCCCATGTCTATTATTTATTCAATTGTTGAATGCTAGTGTTTTGAATCCTGGTCTTGGTGAATACTGCTATTATTATTTGGAATATGAGCTCCTTAAAGGACTCAGATGTGGAAAAGGAAGCCAGAATAAACTGGGTCTGCTGCAAGTCTGCTGTTGTTTCAGAGAATCATTTTTAAAAACACATTCGGGTTTGTGTAAATGCAGAACTGGGGTAGGCGTAATTAAAACCTTACTCACAAGTTCCCAAAACAGTTTTCTTTTTTCATCTTCACTAGAGGATATATTTTTATTGATTTTAGAGAGAGGGAGAGAAGAACATTGATCGCTTGCCTCCCATATGCGTCCTGACAGGAGGATGTTCCAACCAACTGAGCCACCCAGCCAGGGCCAGAACACTTTTCTTAACAAGGTGATCGTTCAAATCCATCACCAAGAACGAGCGAGATGTGGGTCCTTGGTCCCATGTCTTAGAGGCTCTTTCGGGACCACTAGCACATATCTGTGTGCGTCAGTCAGCATCCTTAGAGGAGTGTCCAGCACAGGTTCCTGATTGCTACTGTCAACTGCAATTTCAGGCCCAAATTGGGATTGCAGCCAACTTTGGCTCTTTCAGGTTCCTGGTCCAGCTTGTATACAATATTGGAATGTTACATAAGTGTCCAAGGACAGGAATGTGCATACCCTACACCTGTGCTAAGGGGTTTACATTCCTGCCATGATCATAGGTGAGGATCAGGGAGCGCTGGGACCACATACGTCAAACAAGAAGGAGTTGGGCCAAGCTTCTTAAAGGAAGTGACCTCTCAGCTGAGCCCTGCAGAGTGAATTGGCCAGGTGTAAGGGCAGGTGGGAATGCGCCAACAGAGGACCTCTCGGTGAATGGGATGATGCTCAACCAACGGAGCCATACCGGCCAGGGCAATCCTGTTCTTGATACCCCAATAACTTATTTGTATTAGCATGTCACTTCCTCCAGCTCTGTTTTCTCATTTGAAAAACTGAGATAATGACATCTATCTACCTGCAAGAATTTAGTAGGGTATTAAAAAGATTCTCCACACATTAGAAAACATTGAGACAGGTAGCTATTATTTAAAGGATCATGTTGAGACCCGATTACCATCACTGGAGATTTGGGGGCAGTTATTTTAGAAAGGGCTCAAAATGGTGATTGTAATTTATCCAATGTTTTCAAAACTTCTATGATCAGAATAATGTATATGAAAGGATTTCAGGAACTCATCCATTTTTTGGTTTTCCTTGATGGCCTTCTACGATAGTCTACCCTACATTGAAAACGAATGTCTTCTTGTGTTCAGATCGCAGAGGGAATGGCGTACATCGAGAGGAAGAACTACATTCACCGAGACCTGCGAGCAGCTAACGTCCTGGTCTCTGAGTCACTCATGTGCAAAATTGCTGACTTTGGCCTTGCTCGAATAATTGAAGACAACGAGTACACAGCAAGGGAAGGTATGCTAACGATCTCCGGGTATATTGTTATTGTTTAGTTTTATTTTTCTCTGTTTTTAACAAAGCAGTTACAATAGTCACCACTAATAAAACAAACTCATTTGGTAGACTATTCTAAATTTATATATATAAAAGCCAAGTGACCGGAATGCCGAATGGGGTGGTAGACTATTCTAAATTTATATATATAAAAGCCAAGCGACCAGAATGCCAAAAAGGGTGGGCTGGCCAGACCCCACCCGTGCACAAATTCATGCACTGGGCCTCTACTGTATCATAATTGCTGTTTGTGATTCTAATACTTGTTTTAAAAAATTACTCTCTTGATTAACTCCACATGATACTTTTGTAACATTTACAAATGCTATCTATCCTTTGTGCCGAAACCGGTTTGGCTCAGTGGATAGAGCGTCGGCCTGCGGACTGAAAGGTCCCAGGTTCGATTCCGGTCAAGGGCATGTACCTGGGTTGCGGGCACATCCCCAGTGGGAGATGTGCAGGAGGCAGCTGATCGATGTTTCTCTCCCATCGATGTTTCTAACTCTCTATCTCTCTCCCTTCCTCTCTGTAAAAAATCAATAAAATATATTAAAAAAAAAAATACGCTCCCTTACTTTCCCACATTTCATTCTATAAACATGAATCAAAAATGCACAGAAAGGCATACATGTCCCACTTCCTGGCACATCGCTCTATGGAGGGCCATGTCTGGAGTCGCACTAGCTTTTCCTGTTCAAGACTCGTCCATGTCGCTGATGATCTGAGGGTTCTGAAGGTCTCCCTCACGAACATTGAGTGAATATCTTTGCAGTGCTTTCTCTCTTTCGAAAGAGCCAAGCACTTTCTTGACATTCCTAAGAGTTATTAAACAAGGATTGTTTTCCTTTTAGCTACATGTGTGTTATTTCTGAGAAGCATCTGCAGGACTTACAGGGTGACAGACAGATGGAAAACATCGCTTTGATTTGTGTAGCATCTCTTGCCTCCAACTTGTTTAAGGTGGTTTTCCTCCTGCCTCAATCCTCTGTTCTCTCAGGTGGTTTAGTACTCACTTTGACCTTAATTATCCTCAACAAAAAGGCAGGTGAAGGAGAACAGTTTGAGGAAACACAGTTTAAAAAGTAGCGAAAATGTAGTGAGTATTTGTAGCGTGGCAGGCACTATTCTAAGTACTTTTCGTACATTATCTCATTGATCTTTACAATAATGCTATGTGATGATGATGATGATGATGATGATGTCATGGTGATGGTGATTTCTGCCTTATAGATGAGGAAACCAAGGGGTCCAGCAGCTTCTGATGTCCCACAGTAAGTGGAAGAGCCAGGTTTCAAACCCAGGAGATCTAGCTTCAAAATACATAAGCTAGAATTTATTCCACTGGTTTTGTTGAATTTCACAGGCCTAGAGTCTCACAAAATAACTGTTCTCATGAATGAGACAGGTGGCTTGGCGCAGAGAGCTCGGGTTCTAGAATCAAACAGTAATGCAGTTTACCTTTCACTGGTATTCACCTGTGCCAAGCACACAGCTCAACTGGGGAGGTTCAGTTGTTTCCTCATTTGACAGATGGAGGTGCCAGGAAGGCACAAAGGCAGTAGTGATTTGCGGGCGTCATAGCACACTGGAATCAGCAGAATCTGATTCAAACCCCAGCCAAGGCCGACCCGGCCCCCCACTGCCCCACACCTGGACTGCTGCCCCAAGCGTGGGGGGGTGGGGGGTTTAAGGCTGGAATGTGCTACAGTGAGTGCACCACACACAGGAGTTGCTCTGTGAGGCTTTCTTCTATCCTTTTTATTCTTATTCTGATTTCCAATTTTGGTCTGACACCACAAAAAAATTATAAAGCAAAGACATCAAAAGGCAAACATGTTTTTAAAAATTTTTAATTGTTGGTAGAAACCCCTAGCCCAGCCGTGGGCAAACTACGGCCCGGAAATGAATAGAATGTGCTACAGTGAGTGCACCACACACAGGAGCTGCTCTGTGAGGCTTTCTTCTGCCCTTTTTATTCTTATTCTGATTTCCAATTTTGATCTGACACCACAAAAAAATTACAAAGCAAAGACATCAAAAGGCAAACATGTTTTTAAAAATTTTTAATTGTTGGTAGAAACCCCTAGCCTGAGCCCCTACCTTCCTCAAGGTGACCTGAAGGTCCTCGGGCCAGGTTTGCCTCTCAGGTGACCTGGTGGCTAGGTGTCCCTTCGCCTCACCAGCTTCTGATGAGAAGCCTAGCATCACCACTGTCCCGTTCAGGGCAGATTACCATCCTACCCGATTTCTAAAAGCCTAATAATGTTTGGTTCCATCAAAGGAAAACATGAGACATAAAGACTGGAGTAGCATCTGAAGTTCCTTTTGGTACAGGCTTAAGAGCTTTATCCACAGGAACATGTACATCAAGATGTATTTATATTCCATATAAACATAGTTTGGGTTAATTATTAGAGAAAATGTAAACAGTAAAGATATATTCAGGGTGGGGCAAAAGTAGGTTTACAGTTGTTCATGTGGAAAAATAATATAATAAATAATAAATAACTGTGTTTCACATACTCACAACTGTAAACCTACTTTTGCCCCACCCTGTATATGTTTAGAGGCCGGTGTTGAGGGGCAAAGGAACAAGCTAAGAAGCAATGCCTTTACGTTCTGCGTCGCATACGTGTGTGGTTAAGGTGGGTTGGTTAGGATATCTCTGGGAGGAGACACAAGAAACTTTGCTTCTTCACAGGGAAATGCCCAAATGGGAAACAGAGGAGGGAGGCCAACATTTTAAGTAGGACATTTTGTATCATCTCTATTTTGTACTGTGTGTGTTGCCTATTCAAAATATATATTATAATTTTTGGCCAACATTTTAAGTAGGACATTTTGTATCATCTCTATTTTGTACTGTGTGTGTTGCCTATTCAAAATATATATATATATAATTTTCTCAAGAGAAGGAAATTATGAGGGTCACATGGCCATGACCTTTTTGTGTCAGCTCAGAGGCCCAAATAAGACGCCTGTGTCTTCTCTCTTAGGTGCTAAATTCCCCATCAAGTGGACCGCTCCAGAAGCAATTAACTTTGGATGTTTCACTATTAAGTCTGATGTGTGGTCCTTCGGAATTCTCCTGTATGAAATCGTCACCTATGGGAAAATTCCTTATCCAGGTATCCTTCACTTACCTTTTTCCATTCAAGTGGTACATATGACAAAAAGGCCTAAGGCAGACCTGGCCGGTGTGGCTCTGTTGAACGTCAACCTATGAACCAGCAGGTCACGGAGCACCTGCCAGGCGGTCTCTAGGTACAGTCCTGTCTGCGGCCACCCACCTCACCCTGCATGTGTGATAACTATGTGGAGCCTCCCAGGTGCAATTGATGGGATGACACGTCTTGCTGTCCCTTTCTGGTAGGAACTGTAGTTTCACGTTCCTCCTCTTGGCTCAGACCACTTCTGCCTCTGGCTGACAGGTGTCTCCTGGTTCACCAAAGATAGACTTTAAGTTTCTGTTTCTTGTTCTTTTGAGGGAGGGATAAATTAAAGAGGAAAAAAGGAGATGAAGCCAATGGTCTTTAACTTCACTATCTTAAAAGCAAAACTGTAATAATACTTATATGTGAATTTCTAAAGAAACTAGAGGGGATTTTGTGGTTGGGGTTTTGTTTTGCTTTGCTCTTATTAAGAGAAAGGAGGTTCGAAAAATGACAAAGTTTTCTGAAGCATCTTGTCTTTTCTGGCCGTTTCTTACCAGATATGTGCAGCATCTCGGTGCCCAATGTGAATCAGAGCCAGGAAACACATCCTGCTGCAAATAAGGCTCACCCGGGTCGCAGCAGTGCTCAGGAAAAACTCCTTTGCCCTTTTGGAAACATTATTGGGTGGGAGACTGTGGTCCTGTGGTAACTGGTACTTCTTCCCTCTCACACACAGAGAGGGCCCCTTAGTCTTTAAAGATGTCAGCGTTGCTGGAGCTGCTGGGCTCCCATCTCCCATCGCTAACCCCCTATTCCTTTCTAATCTCTACTCTGCGGCATTTTTCTCCTTCCTGTGCTCCTTCGTCAACCTTTAGTCTCTGCTAATTCCGACCTACTCCAGATATCACTTCCTGCTCCCACGCACTTCCCTATCCTGGGGGCATCTTCCCCACTGGGCTGTGCGCCATTTGAGGACCAGCCTCTGTCATCATCTTCTTTTTATGTCTCAGAGTTTAGTGCTAGCTCATGACCCATAGTAAGTACTCAATAAATGCTTGTTCAGAGAATGGAAGACGAAATATGAAAGTGCTTGCCTTTTAAGATCACCAGCCAACGGGTGTTTGCTGTCTTGACCTAACAACAGACTAATTACCAAGTATCACCTTGACTCTTAGGGTCTGGTGGAGGTCTCCTTCCCACTCTTTCTTCCGTAAGACTCGTCATTCAATTGCTTTATTTATTTATTGGTTTACTTGTGCATAAAAAGATAGACTCCAGATTTCCTTCTTTCTATTCCTCTTATCAAGTCAAATCACCAAGCAGGATGGAGCATGCCTGGCTTTTTCTGCATCGTTGAGAGAGTTCTTCAGCATTAGGAGAATTCATGAGAACAGGGAAGAACAGTCTGCGGTGGGGTTAGGGGCCCACTTCTGTGGACACATTCTGACCTTTATGCCATTGGAGGTTCTCCGAGAAGGAAGTGAAAGATATTCCTAACCAAGTTTACAGGTCCAGCTGCTTTTCTATCATCCTGCATATTAGTCCTCCCACCAGGATCCCTGACTGACACCCAACCCCCATGTAGAAGTAAACACAGAGATTTCCCCTGAAAGTTATTCAAGTGAGCTTGGCTAGTTTCAAGAGCCAACGCAGTGCCAAAGCCACACACAGAAGAACCTCAAGTAAAGAAAGTGATGCAGATTGGCCCCTTGGCTTCAAGCAATGAGAATGTTCCAGTTAGAACATTCCAGTTACACAAATATTTGAAGATGGTATTTCAGAAATTGACATGAGAAAAAATAATTCACCATCTAAACAACCAAATGGGTGGTGACCCATAATTTGGAAAACACTGCTTAGAGACTAAATTCAAAAGAAGGTTGTGTCCCAGATCTAATAAAAGACATTTCTCCGAATTTTCTAGCTAACTTTTAGTCTTCCCAGTGACCACTAGTGGTAAAAGCTATGGCTGTGGGAAGGAGAGAGCTGTGGAAGGGAAATTGGTTGTGATGAATGGAGTTCCGCATAGGCCAGGCAGTGTGCATATTCTGCATGAAAATATTCTGCATGGAACACGGCTCCTCTCTAGAGGAGTTCATAGCTCTGCAGAATAAGGTACACACAAAGCAGGCAAAACATACAGATTGGGTACATGATGTAACCCAAACCACTACATGAGCTCGGTCCTCTGTCCCAGTTTTAATAATGGAAGAAAATGTTATAAAAATGATTTTTTTTTCCTTAAAACTATTTTCAATAACAAAGACTGGAAGTTCAGTTTCTGAACTATCATGAGACATTTGATCATATTAAAAGCCATCCTCCATTCTCACTCCTCTCAGAGCTCAGTAAATGAACACCTAATTCCCTCACAGGGTATGAGAATACACACATTCCAGATAATTTGGACATAATCAGTTGGCTTAGCTGACTTAAGGATCCTGACTTCTTTAAGTAAACTTACAATGAAAAGCTGATTTTTAGAAATATCGGTATGAGGTAATGTATGTGCAAATGATTTTTATGGTGTATTACAGGTAGACGCTGAAAAAATACAAAAGAAATTAGGATTGAGGGTTAGGGCTTGAGTAGTTCATTTCCAAAGGTCAGGCAAACCCAATATCCTTTTGTCGTGAAAGAGAACTTGCTTTGTCTTCTACTTACCACATTTGCTTGTTTTCCCTTTGGCAAAATTAAAGCTGTCTTGATTGTCTTTATACTAAAATTGATATTCTTAATTGCCTGCGGAAATTTTCTCAACCTTCATATCAGTTTCTTAGGGCAGCCATACCGATGCCACAGTCTGAGATCAAGGTGTGGGCAGGTTTGGTTTCTCCTGTGGCTTCTCCTTGGTCATAGATGGCCACCATCACACTGTCCTCACACGGCCTCTCCTCTGTGCACACGCATCCCCAGCGTCTCTCTGTGTCCCGCTCTCTTCTTGTAAGGACACCAGTTGCCATTGGGTTGGGCCCACTCTAAAGGCCTCACTTGAATTTGATGACCTCTTTAAAGGCCTTATTTCTAAATACAGTCACATTCCGAGGTATTGTGGGCTAGGATCCCAACATACACGTTTGCAGGGGGCATGGTTCGTCCCCTCACAGCCTCTAGAGCTGGCTTCAGTAATGGATGTGGGTAGCAAGGCCACTGCAGTGCTTACTCCTCAGTCAGGTTTCTAAATGGTCTGGCATTTGTTTTAGGGAGAACGAATGCGGACGTGATGACCGCGCTGTCACAAGGCTACAGGATGCCCCGCATGGAGAACTGCCCAGACGAGCTCTACGAGATCATGAAAATGTGCTGGAAAGAAAAGGCAGAAGAGAGGCCCACGTTTGATTACTTGCAGAGCGTCCTGGATGACTTCTACACCGCCACGGAAGGCCAGTATCAGCAGCAGCCTTAGAACACAGGAAGCCCTGGAGCCCCTGGCTGGCAGCTGCCTGGTGCACTGGTTCTCATGTGCTGAGGTCATCAGCCATCCCTGCTTCCTGGAGTGAGGCTCCATTACTCAGGAAGACACACTCCCTACGTGGAAAAGTATCCTCTTCTCACAGGCTGATGCCCACGGCTCTGCCCCTGGGCCTGCTCCCAGATGGCCATCCTGCTTTGCTGGACCAACGTCTGAATACAGCCCTCTGAGAAGAAAACACCGGCTCTGCCCCGGATGCACCCACTTTGGCCTCTTGTTTACAATTGGATGTGCGACTCAAAGGTTCAGAGGCCATTTCGATCAGTCCCACCCAGTAGCAGAACTAAGCTCACCTATAAAAGTAAAATAACCCGATGCCTATCGTGGCACGTGTTTGTATGTTCTCTATGCTTTGGCTTCTCTGTTTAAACGTTACTAATCCAACCTGTTAGGTTTTCCCGTGAAGTCAGATGCTTCAGCGCCTTTCCCAGATTTCCGTGATCACCCCTCCCCCTAAATCTGAGACTGTTCAACATTTCCGTCTGTGGAGACTGCCCAGACCCCCAGATAGGAAGCAGCCACGCTTTTCTGGTCTCTTTCCTGTAGAAGTGTCATTTGTGAGTCACGCCAAGCTGCTGAGTGAAGGGACGTGGGCCTCGTCAACTGCCGGGCCTTGCCCAGACCTACCAGGACTACCTTAAGAAGGACTATTTTTAAACGGTCCAGCTTTTCAATTCCACAACTTCCTATATACAGACTTTCATTGACAATGTAGTTTGGAAGAACAATGCAATTCTAATCTTTGCAGAACTGTATAGGGCCTTATAAGACATAGGAATTTCCTTTATTGCTTCAAATGATTTGAACATTATTTTAATGATCAAATATTAATGTTAGTTTTACTCAAGGTAAAAACTCCATATTTGGGGGCTATGTTATGATTCAGCAATTTTCTAAATGGTGTAAGATGTGTGTGAGTCTATTTATACAGAATATGAAGGAAATGAACGACTGGGGAGGCGCCGATGAGTCACTGTAGCAAGGGATACAGGAGGTTTTGTTTACTAAATTTTTCTTACTACTGTAAGCTTTGAATGGAAAATGCTGTGTCACATGTTTCACTTATGCTGTCCTGTATATACCTAATATTTCTATTTTTTGATTTTATTTTAATACACCTGGTCCAATAACATCTCAAGCTTTTTACTTGTGTCTAAGATTTTCAACTATTGTCCGTGTAAAAATGAGTACCAGTTGCGGGGGAAGTGAGAGGTGATTCCATATGGTTACATGGTTTAAAAGACTTGTACAAGTTCTGCCTCCATCCTTTGAGCCATTTCAGAACGGAGAACTGAAAAGGGATGCCTGAACATCCCTTTATGGGGCCAAGTAGGGTTTGTTTTCAACTAGGCTTAGGAGGCACCACTAAAATCTCACCTTGGCTAGACCTTGGGTACCTAGGGGAAGGGATAAAATATTCTACTTTCCCCTAACTTTTATCTTCTTTTCCTGTGTGATTTTTTAAAATGTCCTTTCTAAAATAGTCTTCAAGTCTTGATTCGCAAGTGCCACATTCACAAAGATAGATTATCATCCTGGAATCTCTGCACAGCTAATCACTTGATTGACAGTGGGGCGCCCATCTGTTCCCATCTTCTTTCCCAGTCACACGCATGGCCCAACATATTATGTGGAGAGAAGGTGTAAAGCATTCCTAAAGCAGAAAGAAGTCTCTAGAACAGTGATGGCGAACCTATGACACGCGTGTCAGAGGTGACACGCGAACTCATTTTTTTGGTTGATTTTTCTTTGTTAAATGGCATTTAAATATATAAAATAAATATCAAAAATATAAGTCTTTGTTTTACTATGGTTGCAAATATCAAAAAATTTCTATATGTGACACGGCAGCAGAGTTAAGTTAGGGTTTTTCAAAATGCTGACACGCCAAGCTCAAAAGGTTCACCATCACTGCTCTAGAATGACTAAATGTATCTTCACCTGGTTTTCCTTCTCTCAACTCTGCTTCCTTTGGACATTTTTACATTCAGCTTTTCCTCTCAGTCAGGTGTGTGGTCCCTTCCTCAGGTGTCGCCTGCAGTTCGGGCCACGTCACTCACTTCCAGCACGTGCTCCGGCCAGAGTGCTCAGTGGTCAGTACGCACGGCCTCCTCCTTTGGCAGTGGGATTCCACCCTCCCCGTGGCTGACAGGCAAAACGAGGGGCTGAGTAGGTTTTGTATAATCTTAGGGTCTCCAGGGGTGTGCAGGATGGTTTACATCATCACAGCTCAGGTCACGAAGCACCTGAAAGATAGAATGCCTGCTCCCCAAGATCCTGACTCTACTCGCTGTTTGGCAAGGAGGGCGGCCTGGCACGACACTAGAAAAGTGCCCCCCGTGAATATAATGTTTTCTCAGGCTTGAGAGCCACTCCTCTAAGCTTTGACCCCTTTTGCAAAGTTATCTTCTCAAAAGAAGACCAGCCTTGGTTTGGTTTCCCAAGGGAGGAATAGAGGAGAAAGAGGGAGAAAATGTTTTACCTTTTTCCTTTCTTATGAGCTCGAGGCTCACGGAACTTAAAGTAAAACTTAGAAGCTTCCCACTGGTGTCTTTAGTAGAAAGGGACACTGACTAGGTGCCAACGCAGCCCTCCAAGCATGCCTCCCTGGATTCTGCCAGGATCTACTAGAGAAGCACACTGCCCAGGCCTTCTTTTAGGGGAGGTTCTACACCTCGGTGTCCCAAAGTGCACAAGAGGTCAGTAGAAGGAGGATAGGTCAAGGGCACCGAGATGTAAGTATCAACTCATTTCCAATTTTGCCTGTGGTAATGGCTTTCTTTTGATCTCTCCCTTCGCTCAACCAACTACATCTTCCAAAAGGTACTCAATTCTGAAACACCAGCGTCTTGATACGGTCAACTGACTTAAAACATATGCCCACCCTGTGGCTCATCTAGCCCTTATGATTTGACTGCCACGTTCCACAACCAATCCATTGCTTGCATTCTCGGCCACAGGCACCTCTCACCACCAGCCAACCTGCCCCTCAGGAACATCATCTTCTGCTTCTGCCTTGTGGAATGGAGACTTCAGTTCTGCGTCCCCTCCATTTTGACTAAGAAGTTTTTAGGTTAAGTGGAGATGAGACTTGCCTTCTTCCCGAAGGGAATGTGATTAGAAACACACAAAGATACACGCCCACCGCTTTCTCAGTGCTCCCTTTTGTGTTCTGGCACTTTTATAACATGACCTCTCACTCAGCTAACAATCCCTGAAGGTCTGGCAGGTACTAGCACTAGTTCACAGCTGAACAGTCATGTGCATTTAAGGCCACAGAAGAGATAGATTTGTTTCATATTATTTCCCTGTAAAATGAAGCAAATGAAGTACTTTGCTAGTGGTATCTCCCTGGCTTCGGTGGGTATTCCAGGTGGGCAAAGGAATTACTTATAAAATGCTCCACTGGAGTCCACGTAGATGTGAGGGGAAATTTCTTCTAAACAATTTTATTTTTACAAAAAAAAAGTCGTGCATGCATTCATCATAAATTGTTTTAAAAAAACAAATTATACAGAATATACTGTTGAATAAAATGCTTTGATAACATTCATGCTCCATTTTCTAACATGAAGATATATTAAACTGATAAAATTTTATTTCAGAAAGTTCTAATCTGATAGATGTATAGGAAGAACGCCTTCCAATTTAATTTTTGTGTTCTTATGAATCTAAATGCTTCAGAAAGGAGTGAGTGCCAAAAATGTCACAGGATTCTCAAGATGGCCACCATGTAATCTTGGATACATCCCTTAAATGTGAAAGTATTGGGGCAGTCTTGGTGGCCTTCATCTCTAGGTCCTTGGAAAGCTATTAGAAATCATCTGAATTGGCCAATGTGCAATATCAACACAGAACTTCTAGAATCAAAGGTGGCTTTATTGCCAGCACCAAAGGTAGATGCATATTTCAGAACAAGAAAACAATCTGAAAATTTTTTACACTGATGCTGGGCTTGGACCCTTAATTGATCATCTGTTACCCTTAGGGCTAGATGTGTTTTTGATTTCAGGGTTTTTTTGTGTGTGTTGTTGTTGTTTAACTTAAAAGGTAAATACAAGGAGTATTAACTGAATATTTGGTAGTGACCACTGGAGGGGAAAAAGAAACTTTAGTCAAATGAAATATTCCTGCAGAAATATGCCTGAACTCATGCCAAGTGGGATGAATGTAGCCTATAAATTGCTTTAAGTCAGATTTTACCTTCAAATGAGTTCTAAGATGGCTTGCAGAGTTTTTTGGACTTTGGAATTGTGGGTAAGGGGACAAACCTGTGCCCAGGGAGCTGGAAAGATGTGCAAGACCTTTGGATATCAGTGGCGTATCTAATTCAAATGGAGGACATTGGGGGTATGGTTACCCAAAACCCATTATATGCAGGCATGTTCTAAGATGCAAAACAGTTATGTGTCTCTTTAAAACAACAGAGTCAGCCCTAGACGATTTGGCTCAGTGGCTAGAGCGTCAGTCTGTGGACTGAAAGGTCCCAGGTTCGATTCCGGTCAAGGGCACAAGCCTGGGTTGCGGGCTCAATCCCCAGTAGGGGGCATGCAAGAGGCAGCCAATCGATGATTCTCTCTGATCATTGATGTTTCCATCTCTCTCCCTCTCCCTTCCTCCCTGAAATCAATAACAACAAAACAACAAAAAAAAAACAGAGTCATTAATATAATCTCTGACCACATGCACCTCAGGGAGGTCTGATACTTAGCCATTCAAGTTGGGGAGACTGGCGAATGGTTTCAGTTGTCCACAAGAGCTGCCAGTGTGCTGTGGTTGCTGGGATAGTTAAGGGATGCAGAAGTGGGCTACATTCAATGCTCAAAAAAGGCCACACACAAAAAGATGCTCTTTCCATGAAAGCCAGACCACGTGGAGCATTACATTCTATTCTGAGTGCTTCATGGCCGAGTCTCAAGTCTTAACTACCTTGGGAAAGTCACTTTGATGTGAGCGATGGGGTGTGCATGAAAGGGTCAGGAGCATGTCAAACGAGAAAGTCTTTGGGCAGTTCATGGGAGCCACAGCACAGATGTTTTGATGAGAGAGATAAGTGAAATCATTTAAAAACATTTGCTCTGTCAAAGAATTATATTTTGAGTCCTTCTTCGTGAGACATTTTTTTAAAGTAGGTTATCACTCCTAATCTCCTTTTTGTTAATGTACTTAACCCTAAATAAGGTGTTCGGTGGGCTAATAGTAGTCATGCAGTACAGTGCTTCATTGAACAGTTCCCTGAACACAGGAACCATGGGTGTGCAAGGGACATTGGTGTTTAGTCTCAAATTGCCCGCTTTCCAGGGACAAGTACAGTGACGATACAGGTAGACAAGGGAAGTATCATAAGGGAACGGCAGGTACAGAATGCGAAGATCATTCTGAGCGATCACAGAGCTGATGACAAGAACCTGCTTCACCCATAAGTGACATTAGGGATTAACTTTGAAGGGGGACAGCACCCAGTGGCTGGCTCAGTGGTGGAGCATCGACCTATGAACCAGGAGACCACGGTTCGATTCCCAGGGCACGTGCCCAAGTTGCAGGCCCCATCCCCAGTGTGGGGTGTGCAGGAGGCAGCCGATCAATGAGTCTCCCTCATCACGGATGCTTCTATCTCTCTCTCCCTCTCCCTCCCTCTCTGAAATCAGTGAAAGTATATTTTAAAAAATAAAGTAAAAGGAGACTGCAGGGAGAAGTTCAGAGAAAGGATACAACAGCAGGAGTCGGGGCAGAGAAGTGCGGGAGCATGGATGGCCAGGGCCCCCCAGACTGCCAGCAAACCAGCGTGTACCAGCATCGCCTGGAAGGCTTCTTGGAACAGATCACTGCTCCCCGCCCCAGAGTGTCTGGTTCTGGGGTGAAGGTCTGGGGAGGGACCAGGCCATGGGGGCTGGCCTTCCTGGCCCTGGATCATCCTTTGGGACCCACTGGACACACAGGGGCTCAGCAACAGGGGGCCAGTGACCCCGGAGAAGGCACCTCCTGGAGAAATGTGAATCCCGGGGAAGAGTGCGGACTTGACTAGACCGCCTGGTGACAGCATGGTCTGAGGACCCCGTTGCCTGGCCTCCTGCCCCGGCCCTGCTTACTGCGCTCACCTACAAAGTGAGGGTGAGAACAGTACTTGCCTCCCAGGGTTGTGATGAGGGACAAATGCAAAAATATTTCAGTACAAGCCGCTCACCTAGTGGAATGGGTCAGTGTGTTCGTGAAAGACATGAAAACAAGATGTGTGTTGAGCAAGCTGTGACGTGCAATGCGACGCCAGAGAAGCACGTTAGGAAGCCCAGTGGGCGGCGCAGAGGGATGGGTGGGCAGGAGAAGCGGCCGCAGGCCTAGTGGAGGGAAGAGAGGCTCCCAACCCCACGTGGGGGAGGCACTGCAGCCGCAGATACCATACCCGGAGGGCCTTGAGAGAAAAATTATTTTAAAACTTTTCTTTAATGACAGAAAGAGGTCTCTTCTCATTATTTTAATATACTGCCTCCCATCACATGTAGGCATCCAGTTTTTGGTGTTTTCAGGCATCTGTGTTAACTTTTTAATGAACATTTTGGGTAGAATGGTAATATACTTCAGCAGAGATCTTAGAAAGAAAACTTAATTCTCACTGTTCTGCTCGCAAGAGTTCTTGCGAGGGTTAGTTCAGTGCTGCCCAGAATGTGGATTCTTCTCCCCCTGTCCTTCCTTGAACTAAACTGAATTACACCGGCCGCATAATTTCCCCAACCTCAGCCTAGCAGTGAGATGGGGTGCTGAGAGGGTAGCAGTGAGGCTCTCAATTAGAAATCATGTCTATGAGAAGCCTTATTTCTCATTAATCAGTTCATTTTGTTTAGATGCTCAACCAGGGACACCTAGCTTATTTGCATAGTCTGGACAATATCTTTCCTTTCTTTCCATGGGTTAGCCTCATACAATTTGCCCAGTTTTGTAAAATCTCATTATTAATCAAAACCTTTAAAAATATTGATGCTATTATTGGACCTAGTCAACTTCCAAGAATCTCAAATATGTGAAATGTCAAAATGCTTGAATAGCCGAAACCGGTTTGGCTCAGTGGATAGAGCATCGGCCTGCGGACTGAAAGGTCCCCTTCCAAGAATCTCAAATATGTGAAATGTCAAAATGCTTGAATAACTTGTAGGCTCGAATGTACTCATTTCACCACTATTTACAATTCAAAAATCTTGAAACTTTTTAAATAGCTGAGTTATTCATTCAGTCACTCTGTAGTAAAGACCTGATATGGGTCCAGAATTATGCAATACACTGAAGATATTTATAGGCCAATTTTAGCCAATTAGAAAGAAAAGATTAACAGAACTACATAGAACATGTTAAGTGACATATATGCAATAAAGTGAGATAATATCCGTGATACATTCTTAAATAGGAATAATCAGAATATAAAATTATTTACAAAGAATGATTAGACCTATTTTTTTTTTAAGTCATAAAGAAAAAAGTTCCTGGCACTGGTTTGGCTCAGTGGATAGAGCATCAGCCTGCGGACTCAAGGGTCCCAGGTTCGATTCCAGTCAAGGGCATGTACCTTGGTTGCGGGCACATCCCCAGTAGGGAGTGTGCAGGAGGCAGCTGATCAATGTTTCTCTTTCATTGATGTTTCTAACTCTCTATCCCTCTCCCTTCCTCTCTGTAAAAAATCAATAAAATATTTTAAAAAAGAAAAAAGAAAAAAGAAAGCACTTCAAGAGAGCACACTCAAATCTTAACAAAAATTGAACTGGGATAGTTTTCATCTATCTTTCAATTTCTGTCTTCACATATTACTTTAATAATGGAATAGAAGAGTGCTCACAGAATAATGGAACTAAATTCTCTTTGTAGACTGAACAAAATCAATTAAAATAAACAAGTTGGGTCTTTAAAAATAAAACACACCACATTGATGGGGCTATGTCAAAGTAACACAGGAGCCAACTGAAAGTTTTCCCAAAAGCCAAAACTGGAACAATTGGACTATAAACCAGAGCATGAAAAAAATATTCATGAATCCACACTGGTATAAATAGTTACAGAAATAAATAAATAGAGGAGAGAAGAGAAAATTTTCCCATGAGGAGTAAGTCCAAATAATTTATGTACTTTGCCTTCAAAGAGGTGAAGCATAACACCCCACTCAAGTGTGCCCTGCGCACATGGACTTCCTCCCAGAGAGTATGCAGTCAGGCAAGAGGGGGAAGGTAAACTTACTGTGGAGAAGCCTGACAAGCACCCCCTCAGCCAGGTGGTCAAAGCCACATCAGCAGTGATTGGTCCTATTGACAGTGTGTACCCTTGATATGACACGATGAAATGGCATTTTGCCTCTGGTCTTTCTCTCCCAAATCCATAGCCCCAGTCTACTATCCAGAAAAACATCAGACACATTTCAACGGAGGGGCATCTTCCAATATACCCAACTAGTAACATTCCAAGCCATCACGTTCATCAAAATCAAAGACAGTCTGAGATTCTGCCACAGCAAGAGCAACAACCTAAGGAGACATAATGGCTAAATGCAAAGTGGTGATCTGGATGCGATCTTGGAACAGAAAAGGGACATTTGGTTAAGACGAAGGAAATCTGAATAAAGTGTGGACTTAACTTAATAATAACATGTCAATATCAGTTCATCAGTTGTGACAAATGAACCAGACTAATGTAGGATGTTGATAACAGGGGTAACTGGATGCAAGGCCAATGAGAACTTGCTGTACTGTCCTTGAAATTTTTCTGTAAACATAAAACTTTTCTAAAAGTAAAGTTTACTAGCAACAACAAAAAGGTAAACAAGTTTGTTCTTGGTACCAGGAAGCCATAGTTACTCTCCTGGCATTCACCTTTATCCAACATCTCAGTTACATTATTTAAGAAGTCCATCTTTTTTTCCATTGTAGATCCTAATTCATGAAGTTAAAACTTCATTAAGAACAAGAAGTGAACATAATGTTTTTATCTGACTTCTGAAAAACACAAAGTAACAAACCAACCCATACAATAAGACTTTCGGTTGGTAGTCAATTCCAGTCAAATACCTCAGGGGACAGCGCCATCTAGTGTTCTATCATGAAATGAACCAATGGTGGTTTCAGTTACTTCTCTTACCCTCTATCCTTTCTAGATGCGATCTTGGAACAGAAAAAGGACATTTGGTTAAAACTTAAATTCTACTTCAAAACTGGAAAAAAAGAAAGGGAAACATATCTCCCCCCACCGCCAAGAAAGTATTCATAATCTCAAATGACTTGAGCAATCAAGTGGAAATAACTTGGTTTCATTTACAACTTTAGCCTAGAATCTGTTTATAAAATGCCTACTTTATGTTCAAAACTTCAGTCCAAAACTAATATGCATGAAAGAGATTTCATCAAAAACACAAACTTACAAAAAAGTGTAATAATATAGTCACTTTTAAAAATTTACAAAATAAACCTTATAAAACAGCAGATCTCAATTCTAAGTGTAGGTTTCAGAAACTGCAAAGCTATACATTAATATTGTGTTATTTAACTTTAAGCCAACACTTTACATATAGTTCCCTTGCTTGATAAGTTTATGCTTATTTTAATATCATCATGTTATTCATAAACTTATACATTTAGTAGAATAAACAGTGAAAGAGGAAAGCATGAGCTCAATTAAGGTCTAAAATTACTCAAGTGAAAAACAATGAAATGATTAGTTAACATATATTGTTTTTGAACAAGCATGACTTTTAAAAATACGTCATAAAAGAAAAGAAACACAGCTGAAATAATTGGCACCTTCCAATTGCCAATAACCAAAGTAGCAGTTTGCCTACAGTATAAAGGGCCAAAAGTTACTTTCCCCAAATGCCCTCTATGATTGGCATATAGAATAAGTGGGACAAAGAAAAACACTCCAGCTCTGGCCGGTCCAGTTGGTTGGAGCATCGTCTCGTACACCAAACTGTGCAGGTTCCATCCCTGGTCAGGGCTCATAAGGAAGGCAACCAATCGATGTTTCTCTCTCTCTCTCTCTCTCTCTCTCTCTCTCTCTCTCTCTCTCTCTCTTACCCAAGTCAATAAAAAACATCCTTGGGTGAGGATTAAAACAACAATACTCCAGTTATTCTAGTAGTTCCCACTTAGCTGTGGTTTTGCTTTCCTTGGTTTTAGTTATCCATTGTCAACTGCAGTCTAAAAATATATGAAAAAGTCCAGAAATGAATAATTCATACGTTTTAAATTGCACACAGTTCTGAGTGGCATGATGAAATCTCACATTATCTTGCTCTGTCCAGCTTTGGACATGAAGCATCCCTTTGTCCAGCGTCTCCATGCTACATATGCTCCCTGCCTGCCTTCCTGATAGTCGCTCAGTTACCAAATTGACTATCCAGGCATGGCAGTGCTTGTGTTCAAGTCACCCTTATTTTACTTACTAATGGGCCCACATTGCAAGAGTAGTGATGCTGGCAATTTGACTTTGCCAAAGAGAAGCCACAAAGTGCTTTCTTTACGTGAAAAGGTGAAAGTTCTCAACTAAAGAAAGAAAGAAAGAAATCGTATGCTGAGGTTGCTAAGCTCTACAATAAGAATGAATTTTCTATTTGTGAAATTGTGAAGGAAAAAGAAATCTGTGCTACTTCTGCTGTCACATCTCAAACTGCACAAGTTATGTTGGTGGTGTGTGATAGGTGCTTAGTTAAGATGGAAAAGACATTACGTTTGTGGGTGGGAGACATGAACAGAAAGCCAGCTCTGATTAATGACATGTTGGGCCAGAAAGCACTGAGCCTATACAAAGACTTCAGCAAGGTGCCCCCTAAAATGAATGCTACCATCCACTTACTGCAAGTGAGGGATGATTATAGATTTGGGACTAGGTTTGGACTGAAAAATATAAAAACTACTGGAGAGAGAGAAAGGGAGAGAGAGAACATTCACATAACTGTTTTATGTATATTGTTATAATTGTTCTATTTTATTATTAATTATTGTTAATTTATTACTGTGCCTAGTTTATAAATTAAACTTTATCTTAGGTATGCATGTATTAGGGAAAACATGGCATATTACTATCCACAGTTTCAGGCATCTACTGGGGGTCTTAGAATGTATCCCCCATACTGCAATTTGAATAGCCCTTTTGCCCTCTCTGATCACAAAAGCATACTAAGATAGACCCTTGAAGCAATTATTTCCACCACACCTTGGCTTAAGAGGTGCAGCCTTGTATTAAGAAGTCATCTGTCAATGGGGGCGGGGGGGACATCTGTAATACTTTCAACAATAAAAATAAATTTTTTTTAAAAGAAGTCATGCCTGACTGGTTTGGCTCAGTGGATAGAGCGTCAGCCTGCGGACTGAAGGGTCCCGGGTTCGATTCCAGTCAAGGGCATGTACCTTGGTTGCGGGCACATCCCCAGTGGGGAGTGTGCAGGAGGCAGCTGATCGATGTTTCTCTCTCATTGATGTTTCTAACTCTCTATCCCTCTCCCTTCCTCTCTTTAAAAAATCAATAAAATATATTTTTTTAAAAAAGAAGTCATCTGTCAGATAAGATGGTTTTTTGTTTTTCCAGATGTCACGAAGATTCAGTTGGTAGAGAACTTAAAGGCTCTGATCATTTATCCAGGCTATAATTTATCTTAGTTTTTTTTTTCTTTTTTCACACAAAAACCTCTCTTAGGTTTGGGACTTAAAAGTTTTCCTGAACTCAAGCAACTTACTGTCCAACTTAAATGATGATATCTGTGGTATGGTATATCTGCTGACAATTTGCCCCATTTTATTAGTTGATGTGGGGTTTTTTAAGATTTTAAAATTGAGTTTTTAGAGAAAGAGAATGTTTAGAGGGAGGGAGGGAGAGAAACATCAATGTGAGAGAGAAATATCGATCGGCTGCCTCCTGCACACCCCCCACTGGGGACAAGTGCAATGGAGAGGAGCTGCCTCCCCCTCCAACCCCCACAAAAATAGAAAAACCAAAACACAGGCAGGACTTTAAGAGAAGGCGGGGATCTTAGGGGTGCTGGGAAGAATGGCCTTTTGCTGTGCTAAAATGAGGACTGGTGGGTCCTGGGTGAGGAAGACAAAATTCATCTCCTAGGCAGCAGGGGAGTGCCAGCCGGGAGCCGGGAGAGGTGCCCATCAGGATATGTGTGGGAGCAGCCCCGTGGGCATGCTGGGCAGGGGGCTCCCCTGCCATACCTGTGGGCTCTGTGGGACTCTCCCTCGCTGTCCGTGGAGAGCAAAAGTGGCAGTTGTTACTGGATTTCATTAGTGAAACCTCATCCATAGACTGAGGATGCCGCCCTGCACCTCACAGGGCTATATTCGGAAGTAAGTGAGCTACTGTGTGTGAAGATGTTTGCACAGTGTCTGACATAGAACAGCCACCCCAAAAAGATTTTTATTTTTCATATCTCAGAAAATGACAGTAAGGATACTTACAAGTAAGAAAGGTTGGGGATCCAATAGGCATATTCCAGGTATTCGGTGGGGCTCCCGCTAAGTGAAATGTGATTTCGCCCTCTCCCGCCAGGCAACCCAGAGCCCTCGGGCTGTGACATGGGGGACACCTTCTCCTCTCCTGTGCCTTGGGCCCAGGCCAGCTCCCTGAACCCTCTCTTCTTTGTGGAGGCTCCCAAGGATGCTTTCCTCTCAGTGGCAGCCCCCAGAGTCTCTCCTTTGGGCTTTTTATTCTCCAAAACAGGATTCTCTTCAGCTCCCACTTTCGTATAAGGCCCTTTCTACTTAAAGCGTTTCTTATTAGCAAGAAGCAGACATTATGAAATAAGAAGGCACAAAATCCTGGTCCTCCAGTGTCCAAATCCGGAGCCAACAGATAGAAAGTCCGTGGGCTCCTGCTCTCTCTCTCTGCATCCTCCTGAGAGGACGTTTCAACAGAGACCCCTCCTCCTCACTCCCAATACCAAAGGGATGGTGGATTTAGTTGAATTTTCTTTGAGAGAGGTCCATGGTTATAAGTTGATTTTAAAATAAATGAAAATTATAGACAATAAGCACATTTCCTTGTTTAGTAGATGAAGTAGGATTTCCATTTTAATTCAACTCCTCACCATTTGGTGTTTGTTATAACTTCAGGAATTGTTCACTGATTTTGCAAAATTTTATACATTACTGAAATTACAAAAATATCTTAAGGTTGAGTAGATTTAAAACAATATAATGACTTACAGTGCCATTGGTAAGTGAGTTAAGGTCACAGAGTTTTGTGTTGTTGTTTTTTCATATATACTTTTCTTATTATTTCAGAGAGGGAGAGATAGAAACATCAATGATGAGACAGAATCATTGATCGGCTGCCTCCTGCACACCCCACACTGGGGATCAAGCCGGCAACCTGGGCATGTGCCCTGACCAGGAATTAAACCCGTGACCTCCTATTTCACAGGTTGATGCTCAACCACTGAGCCATACTGGCCAGGCAAGGTAACAGTTTTATAATTGAATGAGGTCTGAAGTATACATCACTGCAGGTGTGAATACATTTCCACCAACTACACAGACAGATTAATGACCAAGGGGCTATTTTAGTAAATTTTCAAGTAAAAAAAAAAAAAATCGCCCTCAGGAATCTCTTCAAAGTTGCAGTTAAATTGTGCAATGATTAAAATTTGCTGTAATAAATGTCATACCAATTCTGAGTTCCTGGGATTAATAACAAACATACAAAGATATTGTGCCGCGAGTGAGTTCTGGGACCTCCTGCAGAACTGAAGAGACATCCTCAGAGACAGGGACAGGGTGGGTGGACAGGTCCTGAGGGCTGGTCTTAATGCCACCACTCCTTATAAGGGGCCAGGCAGTGCCAGGGTAGGGCACCACGCTCTCTAGTCCCAGGTAAAAGGCAAAGAGAAGGAATGCCATAGCCCCTATGTTCAAAAGGCATGAGGAAATGAAATGGAGGCAAGGGGGTGGTACAATTCCCCTTGGCTCTGAAGAAGGCCCAGGTAGAAGAGAGCTGAACATGGTCCCAGATTTATTTCATTATTACAGCATACGGCTCTCACCCTTCACAACACCCATGGAACTTTAAGGGAAGTAAGACAGAGAAAATAAGCAACCAGCCCCATTTGGTGGGGCTCCTTCTCTTCTCTCAACGTCCAGGACATCCTGACCACAGATCTCCATGAAGGACAGCCGCAAGATGCAGGAGGAAAGGAATAGAGGAAGCTGGTTCAGTTTGTGCCCTTGACTCTCCAACCTGTTTTAACTGCTTACTTAAAAAGCAGCTAATTATTGAGGAGCTGGCATGGGAATAAAAAATAGTAAAAGAGGAAGAGCAGCTAATTATTGAGGAGCTGGCATGGGAATAAAAAGAAAAGGGGCCTTTAAAAAATAGTAAAAGAGGAAGAAGAGAATGGAAAATGCTAACAGTTCATCAGGCATCCTGTTTCTATATCTGATACCTTACTATGTGTTGGCTAAATCAATTCAGTAGCATCCACCATTGAATGATAGAATTTTAGATCCAACTTGGGGAAGGTTGAGCTTTTTCTGTGTAATTATAGAAAAAAGGGTGTCCACATTAGCCCAACCAATGACTCCCAGAATCACAAGAGAGAGTCACGGTAAGCCAACTAAGTCAAGACAAGAGGTATCTGGGAAAGTTAAAGGCATTCATACGTATATGAGGGGGAAGGAGTAAGAAGGCAAGACATTTGTGAATGCTAATTTTTAAAGGGAAGTATAATTGCAAAGATTAATGTCCTTGTACATAGACTAAATAATGTCATTTACTAGAGCTCACTATGTAGAATGTGTATCCTCTTTGATCTCATCTGAATACAAAAATGATGGCATGGCTGTTTGTGGAGAGGCCCACAGGATACAGACCTTCTGTAAAGGATTGGGGAACCTCTGAGTTCTGAGATAAAAACTTTCCTGTATATTTACCTTCCACAAGAAGAGAACATTTCTTCTTTGGCACCTTCTCTCTTTTTTTGTCATTATTTTTTCCCTTTGGCACCTTCTTAACCTGGTTCAGATCCCTGACTGATGTCAAATAGCGTTTCAGTACATTACTTAATGTATCACAGAAAAGAGAGCACCAAACTGTTTCTATATCTGAACCATTGCTCATGTAAATGGTGAGGCTATTTCAATGCGAAAGTAAATGCATTCCCCATCTAGCCCCAATAAGTTTAGTACCCACCTGGCACCACACAGTTACAGTGTTATTAACTATATCCCCCATGCTGTACTTACATCCCCAAGACTGTTTTATGACTACCACTTTGTACTTCTTAATCCTTTTTCACAAAACCCCCTCCATTCTGGCAACCGTCAGTCTCTGTATCTGAGTCTTAAACAGTTATCTTTAGATCAATTAAAAATAAGAAAAAGAAAAAAAAATCAGTTTACCTTCATTTATTCCTTTCCCTACATTCTTCCATTCTTTATATAAATCTGGGTCTGACCTATATAATTTCCCTCTGCCTGAAACTTTCTTGTAATTTTCCAGGAAGGTCTGTTGGCAATGAATTCCCTCAGGTTTTGTTATTCTGAAAAAGTCTGTATTTCTCCTTCATTTTTAAAGGATAATTTCTTTCAACACTAACGATTTACTCCATTCTCTTCTTGCTTGTATGGCTTCCGTGGAGAAGGCTGCTGTATTCTTATCCTTGTTCCTCTATAGGCAAGTTACACACACACACACACACACACACCTCCTTCCCACCTGCCTCTGGATTCTTTCCGTTTTCTCTTGTCTTTGCGTTTTCTAGTTTGAATAGGATATGCCAAACTATAGATTTGTAAGTATTTAACTGGCATGATGTTCTCTAAAATTCTTCGATTTGTACTTTGGTGTCTGTCAATAATTTTGGAAAATTACCAGACATTACTTCAAATTATTTCTTTTCCATTCTTTCTTTCTGGCATTCCAATTATGCATGTTACAACTTTTATAGTTATCCCATAGTTCTTAGATGTTTGGCTCTGTTTTTTCCACTTTAAATTTTAGTTTGAGAAATTTCAATTGACCTATCAGCAAGCTGACTTTCCTCTGCTGTCTAGTCCACTGATGAGCCCCTCAAAGACATTGTTACTGTGATGTTGACTTCTAGCAGTTTTGATTCCTTTTTAGTTTCCATTACCCATGTTCATAAATGTTACCTTTTTCCATGAGCCTTTCCCATATGCATGTTATTTCTAATTACCTTTCCCATAATTTCATTATCAGTGTCATATATGTTCTGATGGCTGCTTTATTTCTGTCAGTGTTCTTGCCTTCTGGCATACCTTGAAATGTTTAAAACTTGAAATCTGGATGTCTTACCAGGTAATAAAATTGAGGTAAATAGGTCATTTATGTAAGGGTTTGTTACTCTAGCTAGGAGCTGGAATGTGTTTACTATTGGTTGCAACTATATAAGCATGTCATGCTAGTCTACAAGCAGTCTCCAATAGTCAAAATTGTTTCAGTACTCCAAGATTGACAGCAGCTTCTGCTCCAGGCATCCTATGGTTGTGACCAATTCTATAGATTTGGGGATGGTGGCTTGCCCTGTGACCTGTTCTCTGATGGAACAAGAAGTTTTGACATCTGCAATATGAATCACCATTGGCTCTTAATGCTTTATCTAGGAAACTGTTACAATCCTAACTAGCTGGCAGTTAGGACTTAAAGAAGAAAGGAATCTAACTGTGGGGTGTCTTATTATTTAGCATTTAAGCTAGGGCATTTTTTATTTTAAAGAGAGAAACGTCCATATGAAATGCCCATCAGCCACCCCGCCCCCAACATGTGCCCTGACCAGGAATCCAACCACCACCTTTTGGTGTACAGGACAATGCTCCACCTAACTGCGCCACATTGGCCAGAACTAATCTAAGGCATTTTTGAGAGTAAAAGGGAGACTTCATTATTTACATGGGGGATACAGACATAAACCAGGACTCTCCCAGGCAAATTGGGGTGTGTGGGCAGCAGCTACTAAATACCACGGTCAAGGCGATAAAGCCTAAAGAGATTAGAGTAGCTCCTTTTACTCTTCATACTGATTTTATTATCTCTACAGTTGTGCATCTCCATAGATTTTCAGCACTGTATACTTAAAGAAAATGAATTATTCACTAGAACTCCTTACCAAAAGAAAAAATGTGTTTTGTTGTCTCTGCTGTAGTCATTTTAAAATAAAAACCCTACACTTTTACAAAGCTTTTTATGCCCAACGTTCTCAGATCTCTAGCCAGAATTAAAACGAGTAAGTCCTCTTATAACTATGGAAGTCATTTCTACTAATCATTTTAGAGCCATATAAGGAAGCTCACATCACATCCACTGTGCACTTTAGAATCATGCCAGAAACCTTTTATACTACAAACCGATATCCCTAAGATCTGCCACTATCACAAATAAAAGTCAACAAAACTTAAACAACAGATAGCCAATTTATTAAAAAGCCTGATTTACGCATCTGCAATGGTGACCTCGACCTCCACCCCCGGCTCAATGCTGATGGACGTGATCTGCTTGACGATCTCGGAGGGGCTGTGCAGGTCGATGAGCCGCTTGTGGATCCGCATCTGGAACCGGTCCCAGGTCTTGGACCCCTCCCCGCAGGGCGTCTTCCTTGTGGTGATTCTCAGCGTCTGCAGGGAAGGAAGGAAGGCAGCCAGGCGTTTAGGGACTTATGCTCATGGCCCGGGCACCTGGAAGCTACGCTGAAGGGCTCCCCCTTAGTTTCCCTCCTCCCCACACAACAGGTTCCAGATGCTTTCAGTTCACAGCGAGTCCCTTCCCCGCAGCCCCCGGGAGCTGTGGCTGTGAAAGCACCCCCTCCCCCAGCAACAGCAGCCAGGAGGCCCCCACCGCCGCCGCCGCCTCTTACAATTAGCTCCTCAATGGGACCCACCCTCCACCTGCAGAGGAAGCTCCGGGCAGCCAACCCCGCATCCCAAGCCAGACCCCGGCCCTCCACAGCCCCCTCGGAAGCAAGCCCAGCGATTCGCTTCACTTCACTCACCTTGGTCGGCATCCCCACGGGCCCCTTCACCTTGAGATTCTTCTCCTTGGCGCCTCTGATCAAGTCCGCACACACTAGGGAGAAAGCAGCACCCTTTAGTTCATTCGAAACAGCCAGGCCGCCTAGGAAACGCTGCCCGCCGCCGGCTCAGAATAGCGTACAGAACTATCACCGCCACTCAACGACCAATCGTCTCCTCATCGCAAACCGCGGGGTGCAAGACACGGTGAAAATGAAATATCAGCTTCTGCCTTCTCAAAGGCGAGCGACCCGGGTCAGCTTCCTTCCGGGTCCATCTTGCACAGAACTAGTGACCCTCCCGGCCCTTCC
This sequence comes from Myotis brandtii, assembly GCF_000412655.1. NCBI lineage: Eukaryota > Metazoa > Chordata > Mammalia > Chiroptera > Vespertilionidae > Myotis > Myotis brandtii. Next base: position 3,764,598 of record NW_005363502.1, on the reverse strand, counting down.
GGCCCCATGTTTCCCCCCGAAGCTACCGACCCTTCTCCAGGGACTTGACGTTGCGGCTGGTCAGCGTGATTCTGATCCGGTGAATCGCCACCTCCGGCTCCACGGGGGTCTTCCCGGTGTCTTTAAACGCCTATGGCCCGAGGGAGAACAGCAGAGGAACTTTGTCAAGTCTGTCGCTCCTGGGGACGAGCGTTAGCACAAGCCTCCCGGGCTCCTCCGCCATTGCCAGGAGCCCCGGGACTAGTGAGTCTCGGTTACTCACCGCCTCCCCCCAGCCCCATCCGTCCC
>NW_005363502.1:3758435-3764060 GCF_000412655.1 Myotis brandtii | reverse complement strand
CGGGGCTGGGGCGCCGCGGGGGGGGGCGGGAAAAGCGCGGACTCGGGCGCCCCCTGTCGGTTTGGCGGAGTCAGAGCCCCTGAAGATGGCCCCCAGCGCCAGCGCCAGCGCAGTACCAGGACAGAGAAAATGTGACCTGCCCTAAAACCTGAGAAACTTCTTTCTGGAGAACTTACCTCTGGGGAAATGACCTCTGTGTTTTTACAGTGCAAAATTTGCTTCCCATGCAAACCGAGTCACTCGTTCTCTGAGTAAGTGGGTAAGTTTTCTGAGTTTAACTCACATGGGGATTAGGAAAAATGCTTCCCATAACCTGGGCATGCTATTTTTAAAAATTAATAGGTAGTTATTTTTCATAGCCTGAAATATCCTTTGGTCTCCCAGACCTCTATAAGCATCTACATCTTTTTCTAGAAACCACTGTATCTGGGTTCTCCCCTCCCGGGAAAATGAGGGCGAAAATGTGTGGCTGCCTGGATTTTCCTCCAGAGACTCAGACTATCTACCTGATTCTAAGACATGTTATCTCCTCTCTCTTCCCATAAAGTAATGTTGGATAGGACCCTTCAAGATCTCCCTAATACTGAGCATCTATAATAATCTACACTAATAAAAGAGAAACATGGTAATTGGCGTACGGCCGCTACCCTTTTCATTGGCTAATCAGTGAGTATATGCAAATTAACTGTCAGCCAAGATGGCGGCCGGCAGCCAGGCACTGAAGCGAGCAGGGAGGCTTGCTTGCTGCAGACTCCAACTATGAGATGCACTGACCACCAGGGGGCAGACGCTCAATGCAGGAGCTGCCCCCTGGTGGTCAGTGCGTTCCAACAGGGGGAGTGCTGCTCAGCCAGAAGCCCTGAGCTGGGCTCACAGCTGGCAAGTGCAGGGGCAGTGGCAGGAGCCTCTCCCACCTACATGGCAGTCGGACATCCCCCGAGGGCTCCCGGAATGTGAGAGGGCACAGGCCGGGCTGAGGGCCAGCCTCTAGTAAAAGCATAATATGCTAATTAGACCAGACGTCTTTCCTGAGGAAGCCGGGGCTGTGAGGGAAGCCTGGGTCCCGGGTGCCAAAGGGAAGCCAGTGCCGGCAGCCGGGGGAAGGAAGGCCTACTCTTGCACGAATTTCGTGCATCAGGCCTCTAGTCTATTCATAATCAAGTATGGGACAAAGTACAGTGGAAAAGCCAAGAGTAGTCAACTGACCTAGGCAGCCAGGAGTGTAGTGGGGACATATATACAGTAAACCCTCGATTTTGCGGACTTTGATTTAACAGACAAAATTTCCTATCCCGATGTCCTGTGAAAATTAACACCCTGTTAATTTTAAAATGCTTTAAACCAAGATTTGCTTAAAATTAAATTAACAGGTTATTTTTTTGTTATTAATTCACTGTTATTTCTAACACATTTTAGCGACAAGGCCATGTGTTGGAAAAACCAAAGTAGTAATTTTGCCGACATAAATATTACCTTTCTACAGCTGTAGTCTACATACTTATATCCAAAAGTCATGGCTTATAAACAATGTTCAGCGAACCATTAGCACGTGATCACTCGGTATTGGTTCTGTTGTGGACTTTCTGCAGCAGTTTTAACGTGGGCCTGTTCGATGTTGCCACTTGCTGTGCTAAGCCGCATGCCAGTTTGTGCATTTGTTTACTTGTGGTGACTGGTGAATTCACGATTTACTACACCTGTTCAGTATAAATTTAAAATTACAGTAATACATATAGAAAACCTTTGTGTGAAATTAAACTTTTCATGCACAATTCTAATTACACAAACGTGCCTACATAAGTAAAAACAGGTAAACTAACTAATTTGTCCATTTTTAAACATACCCATTCGGAAAACCTACTTTATTACATAATGGACTTTTGGTTTTAACGGACACCTCCTCGTCTGGAATTGGTCCATTATATCGAGGTGTTACTGTCCCTAAATATGAAGGGCTGTTTAAATAGAATGAAGTACAGGGCAGAAGGAAGAGTAAATCATCTCATTATTTTACATGTGAACCTCTGAGTACAGAAGAGTCATTTGCTCAGACAAGGAATTGGTGAATGACAGCTCTGACCCCTCCAATTTGGACTCTTTCTTGAACCTTTCTCTTCTGTTCCTCGGAAGGAAATTATATTTGAAATGCTTATAAAATAATAGCATTGATTTACTTATTGGATGATAACTGGCTTTCTTTGGCTTACAACGAATATATATATTAGATTTTGCTGACATTTAACAATTCATTTACGTGTGAAAATGTGGATATTGTCCAGTGGAGTTATTCTAACATGTCATCCATTGGCTGTAAATATTAGTAGAATTTCCAGCAGAAAAACAAAACCCTGCATTCTTGCTGTATTGGCTGTAACCAAAATGAGACTTCATAATTTAGGGCTTTAACTTAGCAGTGTATGGTTATCAGCAAACAAAAGTGCAATTGCCTAAGCTCCCCGGGATGTGATCAACCACCATTGCATTGGTACTGAAGGTGAATGCGCATTTTCTTTTTTTTTAAATTTTGTTTTATTGCTTAAAGTAATACAAAGAGTATTACATATGTCTCCTTCCCCCCCCCCCCTTGACATTCCCCGGCCTCCCCTACCCCGCAGTGTCTTGTGTCCATTGGTTATCCTTATATGCATGCATACAAGTCCTTCGGTTGAATGCGCATTTTCACAGCTTATGGCAGCATTTGTGTTTTACCAATGCTCAAAGGACAACCAGAAATTCAATGATGGAGTGCTTGAGAAGGCCATTGGTGATTTGTTCCAATACCAAATATCTGCATCTATTCTTAGGCTTGCATTCCCCTTCAAGCACTTGAGGAAATGGAGAACAAATTAACTTCCCTGACCGTAGAAAAAGAATTTCAGTATAGACAAAGGCAAAATGTGGCCAGGAATGCATGGGAAAAATTGTTGATGTGACTGGAACTAAGGAAACAGCTGGTTAAGATAATATGAGACAAATGTAATGAAAACCTCACTATTTTTAAGTTGATAAGCAGTTTCAAATATTTTGTTGTGTTTTTCTCTTGAAAGTTAGCAGCTGCTATAGTCCCCAAGTCTTAATTTAATATGTAATATTTTAATATTAGATGTAACATATTCATTAAAGAAAAAGTAGAATTTAAAAGGGTGCACAAAAGAAGAAAATGCCACCAATCAGAGATAAACCACTGCTTATACCTTCAAGTGTGTATATATCTCGTTATATTCTATACAGGATTTGGTAAGTTGCTTTATTCACAGAATATGTTGTTACAATAAGTATACTTCTGCAACATCCCCTTTAATGACTGAACTATATGAATGGTTCATCATAACTTATTGAACTAGTCCCCTATTTTTAGACATTTAGGGTGTTTTTCTATTTTTCACTCTTGTGAACAGTACCAGGGGATACATGCTTCTATCTAGACCAAGGTTTCTCAGTCTCAGCACAATTGACATTTTGGGCTAGATAATTCTTGGTTGTGGGGAGTTATCCACTGCATTGTAGAATGTTTAATGACATTTCTGGCTTCACCCACCAGATGCCTGTAGCAACCTTTCCCCTCCAGTTGTGACAATAACAAGTCTCCAACATTCATTCCCCCTATACCCCCCCACCATGAACCGCTGCTGTAGATGAATCTTTTAGCTCATTTTAAATGTCTTGGATCAATTGCTACATATATTTATGCTTTAATAGCTTAATCAAAGAATAAGCGTATTTTAAATACTTTGGAATTGGGTAAATTGCCCTCAGGGAAGGTTATACCAAATAGATACTTCTAGCAGTATGATGGAGATTTTGTTTCTTTGTAAAATTTAAAAATATTCCTAAGACCATTACAAACTTTGTTTTAAATATCTGTAGCCATAACCTTCCATGACCAGTTGTCGTACTTCTTTACAGTTATTTGTAAAGACTTTTACTGCAGTTATTTGTGTCTTCCTGCGTTCGGCCACCTACTGGTCTTTTGCTGCAATGACAGTGTCGTCATACTACTTCCAAAAGGAAATGTGCAGCATGAAAAACTAATTCAGGGTACACGTGTGTATTTATGGATAACATTGTGACAGCAAATTGTCAAATGAATGTGCACGACTCTGTTTAGACACTGTTTGCTGAAATTTTGGTCTAAATAAATTTATGTTAAAACGTTGAAGTCTGATATTGGAGAAAAACCAGAGAGTTTTACCAAAGAATGCTATTTGCCTTCTTTTGTGAGATGATTGGAACCTATGGCTTTAACCACACAGCAATTCTGCTGTGTTGCTTTTCTGTGCTGGACAGCCTCAACTATGGCCCCAGTGATTCCCACCACCTGCTATGCACACCACCTGGAATGCTCTCCTTTTGAGTGTAGGAACCTGTGACTTGCTTCTAAACACTAGAATTTGGCAAAAGTGCCAGGACGTCACTTCCCTGAATAGGTTACAGAGGATTCTGACTTCTGTCTTGCTAACAGACTTTCGCCCTAACTAGCTTTGATGAAGCGAGCAACCACGTTAGGAGTCGCTGTATGGAGAGGCTCATATGGCAAGGAAATGAGGGCAGCCCGTGACTGACAACCAGCAAGGAACTGAGACTCTTGGTTCAACAGCCCCAAAAGAATTTTTCTGTGCTGGACAGCCTCAACTATGGCCCCAGTGACCCCAGTGAAATTCTGCCTGGCTGGTGTGGCTCAGTGGTTGAGCATCAATCTATGAACCAGGGCACATACCTAGGTTACAGGTTCAATCCCTGTGGGGGGTGGGGGGAGAGAAACGGATCAATATATCTCTCACATTGATGTTTTTCTCTCTCCCTTCCTCCCTATCTAAAATCAATAAAAATAAATAAACTCTTTGTTTAAAATTGCCTCATTTTGTCATGGATCATTTTGCTTGTTAAATGTTGTGCCCTGGCTGGTTTGGCTCAGTGGATAGAGCGTCAGCCAGTGGACTGAAGGGTCCCAGGTTCGATTCTGATCAGGGGCATGTGCTCTGGTTGCAGGCTCGGTCCCCAGTAGGGGGCGTGCAGGAGGCAGCTGATCAATGATTCCCTCTTATCATTGATGTTTCTATCTCTCTCTCCCTCTCCCTTCCTCTCTGAAATCAATAAAAAATATATATTTTTAAAAGTTGTGCTTAACATTCACCAATTTAAAAAAAAAGTTGCATTACAATATTGTTTTTCTTGATTACTGAGGTTTTTTGCGCCACAGCAAATGTTAGACCGAGGAGAATACCTCCCAAGGCCTCAGCCTGGTCCTGCCTCTGATGGGCACATGTTGGAAGCAGCAGCTGTGGTGCAGCACGGGGGACACCGGAAAGGAGGTGGGAGGACATTCGTAAGTCCAACTCTACCACTTACTGGGCCTGCCATCTCTCAAGTCATGTCATCTACATGAGCCTTACTTTACTCATTTGTAAAAAGAGGGTGTTGAACTAGATGATCTTCCAACTGTGAAAATCTATTGTGCGGAACCAAACAGATTCAAGGCTATCTCTTCACCATTAACATATTGCCAGGTGTGCAAGATGCCTTCTGCCTTCTCTATCCTTCCTTCCTGCTCCCAACACCAGGGGAGCCAGATTTAGAATCAGTGTGTGTGTGGGTGGGGGGGGGGGGCTTAAAAAATGGGGGGAA
>NW_005363502.1:3697104-3758326 GCF_000412655.1 Myotis brandtii | reverse complement strand
AGGAGAGGAAGGTCTCTTCTCCCCATTTCAAGTCCTTTGCTCTGTGGTGACTGTCCATGTGATTTGGCCAGGTATGTACAGTCTCGGTTCTTTCACTCAAACGTGACCCAATTTAGATTATAAATTTTATGAGCTTACTCCAGCAGAAGTCTAACCCATGATAGTGGAAAGCTTTGCATTGGATCCTCTTAGAGCTTTAAACAGTATTGGGCATAGATTTAATAACCTGAAGTTACGAGATAGTCATAGGCCCTTTCCTAGATTTTTATTAAGGGATGGGGAAAGGTGATTTGACACAGTGCAGTTGAAATCAGTTACTAAGGAGGGAAGGGGGAAATGAAAACTTTTCATGTCTATACCCTCCTGGATTGGGACTCATCAAGAAATTGATTGCTAGCCGAACCGGTTTGGCTCAGTGGATAGAGCGTCGGCCTGCGGACTCAGGGGTCCCGGGTTCGATTCCGGTCAAGGGCATGTACCTTGGTTGCGGGCACATCCCCACTGGGGGGCATGCAGGAGGCAGCTGATCGATCTCTCTCATCGATGTTTCTGGCTCTCTATCCCTCTCCCTTCTTCTCTGTAAAAATCAATAAAATATATTTAAAAAAAAAAAGAAATTGATTGCTAAGAAAGACCTTCCACATTCTGAGATTATTTTTTAAAAGTTATCCCTGGTTTCTTGGAGTAATTTTATGGTTTCATTATGGAATGGATTTAGAATTATATCAAATGCCTTTTCATTAACTCAGCAGGTGTTTATATGATTTTTCTTTTTTGATCTATTTTGATCTATTAAAAAGTTGAGCCTTTTTTTTAAAAAAAAAAGGAATGTGTCTTTTTAAAAAATATATATTTTTATTGATTTCAGAGAGGAAGGGAGAGAGAGATAGAAACATCAATGAGAGAGAATCATAGATCATCTGCCTCCTGCACACCCCACACTGGGGATTGAGTCTGCAACTCGGGCATGTGCCCTGACCAGGAATCAAACCATGACCTCCTGGTTCATAGGTTGATACTTAACCCCTGAGCCATGCCGGCTGGGCAAGGCACCCTATTTCTAATATGCAGTTCTTCAAGTACTCATGAAGTAACATTTTCCTATTTTTCTTATTTGTTTCCTATATGCATTTTCTTTCTTTCCTTTTCTTGGGAACTTTCTTTTCCATCAACCTTATTTCCATTCTGTTAAGATTTTGTGGAAGAACAGCTTCAGATCACTCAGTGATGGTTCCTACCCCTCAGTGGCCTGAGCAGTGGGGGCTGCAGACCAGTCTTCGGTAGGAAACTGCTGAATAGGCACACACATGCCCGCCTTCAGGCCCATCTGCAACCTCTGTTGAGCAGCAGTGAACTTGGGCGCTGGAGCAGTCCATCCACCCTGAGATTCCTCCTTGGTCACAGCCTTTGCAGCAGTGCCTGTTCTTCCCTTCCAGTCTCTTCAGGATCTCTCTAGAAGTAGTGATCAGGCATGACTTCCCATGGGCATTCATGGGAGAGGGTGCCATGTGTGTTCAGTGCTTCCCAGGCCAGCATCTACCACATCAGACCCACTGAGTGAGCCTCCTTGTTGTTGCAAGGGATGGCAATGCCCACATAACACAGAGGAGAGTCTGTCTTACACAAAGCAACGGTAGGCAGGTTAACATAAGACGCCTCTGTGAGACGCTGGGGGTCAGCCCTGGGATCATAACCACCAGAAGTCTCGGCTCCAGGAAGGCTGCCTGGATCTGGTTGGTGAAGGGTCCAGGAGTGAAGCAGCAGCAACAGGAGGGCTCCAGAGGCAGCAGCAAACTTCAGCACAGCTCGCTGGCCTTATTCCTGGGTGATATGACTGATGTCAGCGGAATTTTCAATGGCAACAATGGCACGAGCTGCCAGCAGAAGCTTCTCCCAGGTTCTCTTCAGATTTTTTAAAAAATATATTTTTATTGATTTCAGAGAGGAAGGGAGAGGGAGAGAGAGATAGAAACATCAATGATGAGAGAGTATCATTGATCACGCCCCACTCTGGGGATCCAGCCCGCAACCTGAGCATGTGCCCTTGACTGGAATTGAACCCGGGACCTTCCAGTCCCCAGTCCAATGCTCTATCCACTGAGCCAAACCAGCTAAGGCCCTCTTCAGATTTGTGATGTAGATGCCATCACTATTCCTCTTGTAGATGTACTGTTGCCTCTGGAAGTCAAGGTTGGTGCCACCTAAGTGGGTTCCTGCTGCCAGGAACTTGACATCCCCGCCTTCATTTGCAGAACACCAAGGGGTCTGGACATTGTGAGAGTTTCCCTTTATGTTAAGTGCGAACCGAGAACAGCACCATACAGGTCCCCTCTCTGGGTAGCAAGAAACGGGTATATGCATTTTCTTTATCATGAATTGACTTTTCAAGGTTTTTACCCATTTCTTGCCTTGGCCAGGTGGCTTGGTTAGAGCGTTGCCCTATACACCAAAAGGTTGCAGGTTCGATTCCCAGGCAGGGCACATTCCTGGGTTGCAGGTTTGATCCCTGGTCTGGTACATATGGGAGGCAACCGATTGATATTTCTCTCTCACATCAATGTTTCTCTCTCTCTCTCTCTCTTTCTCTCTCTCTCTCTCTCTCTCTCTCTCTCTCTCAAATTAATAAAACAACAACAATATATCCTCAGATAAGGATTAAGAAAAAAAAGAATTTTCTTCATTTTTCTATTAGGGCATGATGATGTTTCATTTTTATTTGTGTGTGTTCTTTATAGAAAAAAATTAACCTATGGTCAGTCACATTTTGAACAAAGTTTTCTCAGCCAATTATCTGTATTTATTTATATTTTTATATCCAGAAGTTATACTTTTGATGTAATAAAATATGGCAACCTCCTTTATAGTTTTTTCACTGCTTTTATAAAAGCGTAGGAACTCCTTCCTCCTTCTAGTTTGTATTAACTACTCAAATCCATTTCTTCCAGTTTTACAGACGCTCTTTAATCCATCTGGAAATGATTTGGGTATGTGGTATGTAAGTTATTTATTTTAAAAAACATATAGTTTTAGTGGAACTGTTGGTGGTAGGCTAAAAGTTCCTTGAAAACAGGAAGCATGACATATTCACTGTTTTCCTTGACTTTCCCAGACAGAAGAATCACTGAACACAGCCTCTCTCTCCTCGGGGGATAGCACCCCAAGCCTCAGTCAGGAAGAGTGGGTCCCCCCCGCCTTCCCTCTGTTTGGAGACATTAACTGCCTGTCCCCTTGCTAGTATCATGGCATCTCCCCACGGGCGCTTCTGCCCCGGTTGTCCGTTAAGGACATCTTACACATTTGCAGAATCAGGGAAAAGGCGACCCAAGATGTGAGCCCCCTTGTGCCTCTTTTATTTCAATTGTTCTGATTTCAGTTGTTCGTATAACCCTCCACCCTCCCCACTGGTAATTTTTCCTGGAAGGCACCTCGAAAGATCTTCTCCTTCAGTCCCAAGGGCGGCCTAGGCTACTTTCTCTTTGCCCTTACATTCTCTTCAGGAGAAATTTCTTTTCCATTGGAACAGCTTCTCAGTGAAGGAGAAGCCATTATTTCCTGGTTGCCTTTTTATCTTTTTGATTAGGAGAGGTGGAGGATTGGTGGGTGATGGCCAACTATTAGCGATCCTTAGTGATCCTTTCCATGAAGTCTTTGAGACTTGGTTTAAATAAGATCCTGAACAGACACTCCCCCTACCCTCACTGGTGTCTGAAGTTGTAAGTTCCTACTCCAGGTCCACCTCTGGGACTCTCATTAAAAAATTAAAAAACAAAACAAAACACCCAATACTTTTTTTAAAAATTTACCTTTATTGTTGAAAGTATTACAGATGTCCCCCTTTTTACCCCCATTGATGCCCTCTACCCCGCTCCTGCCTTCTTCCCAGGCCTTCACTCCACTATTGTCTGTGTCCATGGGTTATGCATACTAGTATATGCATATAAGTTCTTTAATTAATCTCCCCCCACCCCCTCTGAGAAGATTCATTAGTCTGTTGCATGCTTCCATGTTTCTGGATCTATTTTTATTCATCAGTTTATTTTGTTCGTTAGATTCCACATATAAGTGAGGTTGTATTATTTGTCTTTCTCTGACTGGCTTATTTCACTTAGCATAATACTCTTCAGGTCCCTCCATGTTGTCTCAAAGGGTAATAGATGCTTCTTTTTTTTATGCTTATTTTTTACAGCTGCATAGTATTCCATTGTGTAGAGAATGTAATACAGGGTTTATTTGTGGGAGTGGAGGGGCAGCCAGGGTCTAACACTGTTCTCAAAGGGTTCTCAAATTAGGCACACTTGGGAATTTGAGTGAAGTATCAGTAGGCTGCCCTGGGCAGGGTTTGTAGACAGCCTGGATGAGGGTTCTAGCACTCAATCCTCACACCAGAAACCTAAGGCACAACTGTAAAAAGTCCAACTTTTGGATGGAATGTAAAGAGCTGAAATGACCAAAAGAGGAGGGTCCAGGTCAGTGGTTGTTAACAGGGAAGCAGCACGACCGCTACAGGCAGATCAGGAAACGGGGGAAGGGAGGGCTGGGTTCTGCAGAGACTATTGCCAAGTAGCAGGCAGGGCCAGGGATGCTGAATGTCCAGTAAGACTGCCCTGCCTCAAATACCAGTGGCACCTCTGGTAATCTATCTGTGACCAAGCAAGGCTGGGATAGGCACTTTCCCACTCTGCTGCCCCTCTAGTTGGTACTGATGTCTTGCCAAGAAGTGTAAGTAACAGCTGTCCAGACCCCAGAAGCTAGAAGAGTCTGAGGAGAGACCTGAAAGACATCTCTGGCTTGAATCCCTTTTCGCTGAAGCCGGTGAGCTGCAGCTAGTTTATGTGAGGATGTCACTCTTGATATCATGGCTTAACTGGGTCTGTAAGTCACTCACCTTCTTCAATCCAGAGGGGGCCCGAGAGGACGATGGTTTCAGAGCGCAGCACTCCACCTGGTAGTGAAACCTCTCCGGCTTGTCTTTGGGGTTGTAGGGAGCCTGTGAATCGTCCTCATCCAGCTCCGAGTGCTCACTCTTTGGCCATTCCTCTGGCTTGGGGTACACTGTGTGCCCCTGCAGTCGGGTTCCACTTAGCATGCTCCTTGCCAAAGCCCTTTTGTGGCATAGGCACGAGGTCTCGAAGTCTTGCTGCTGGCCCTCTCACAGCTTGGCAGTGAGGATGTGTCCTACGCCACATAATCATGGGGGTCATTATCTCGGTTCTGGGAGGTCACTGGAGTGGCCCTGGGGCTGTTGGAGATGAAGTCTCAAGAGGTGAGGCGAGGAGTGTGATCTTCATTGCACCACAGGTGGAGAATGAACTTCACTGAGCATTCAGGGCAGAACTCTTCACGCGTGCAGTCCCAGGAGTACTGCAGCCTGTCCATTGTGTGCACACTAGTGAGGGGGATTGATCCAAGCCTGTGAATGATGAACGCGTCATGAAGGAACTTGTCATCAATGGCTATTACGGGCACTTCAGTGATGAAGACCTTTTGAATAGAACTGGCCACCTCTAGGTCCTCATTCTTAATGATGAACTTGACACTCCTCAGCTCTGTGAGCCCACGGTGGGCTGATTGGCATATGGCATCGCACCCAAAAACCCATCTCTCTTTAAAATTGAATTTTTATGGACTAAGGAGGAATCTATAAAATAGGGAGATTGGGGAGAATACAAATAAATCTAAAAGTAGCCCTCAAATTGAATAAAAGCCAATACTGGATAGTGGACCTGTTTAAAAAAATAGAAAAATAGCCCTAGCTGGTTTGGTTCCGTGGATAGAGCTTCACCCTGCAGACTGAAGGGTCCCGGGTTCAATTCCAGTGGAGGGCACATGCCTGGGTTGTAGGGGGCATGCAGGAAACAGCTTATCAATGAGTCTCATTGATATTTCTCTCTCCCTCTCCCTTCCTCTCTGAAATCAATAACAATATATTTTTTAAAAGTAGAAAAATAAACCATTGAATGTCTCTCCATCATTTTCCTCTCCTAACACCCTACTGGAGATACTGATGAGTAACAGAATGGCCAAAACATGGACAGCAAAAAAACCAGAAGAGAAGATCCTGAAACAATTGTATACTCAACCCTGAATTCAATGGACTCTATCACAGAAACAGAATTATCCTAGTGATGGGTTATTCTAGCTGAAATTACAATAGCAGGACACTCTGAAATGATTATGGAAAGATACACTCCATAATTACACTCCAGTAGACAATGATAGTTGTATGATTTCCCCATAATAGACCAGCGTGACCCTCATCACAACATTCATTGGGAGGGAAAACAGGTTGTTTTTCTGACTTTAAAAAAAAAAAAGAACTTATTCTTCAGATTGTGGCAGAATCTAAATTTCTTAAGGACTTAAAGATTACTTAATGTTTGACAAATGTTTGGTCAGACTAACTGTACAATGTGTTCTAATATGATTCACCATTCCTTAAAGGGGGAAAATCTACTTCCAGTTCTGAAGTCAGGGAATTCTGTAACTTGATTCCTCTGTAAGGGGACTTGCTTCTGGCATTCGCTGCTATTATTCTGTCAAATTTTGTTCTCCTTTCCCTTTAAATTTTTTCTGGCTGCACTCTATTATTCCACAGACCTTTAGGTTTCCCCTCTTTGTAATTTGATGCCCTATTCAGCAGTGTTCAGGAAGCTGTCTTGCTTTAGTTTAGTCCTTCTCGGCTGCTTCTGCTTTTCTTAGCTGAATGGGTAGCTTGTTTCCTCTTTTAGGCTTTTTCTCTTTTGAGGGAGCCTGTACTGTTTTATTACTCTATTTTAAAGAAAGCATGGATTTCACATAGGGAGTTGGCTCACATGTATCAAAATAATAAAAGAGAATATTTACTTTAATCACTTTGATATTATTTCTTAAAATTCATTTCATAGAAAAAGCACATTAAAATATATCCTGAGACCCACCACACACTCATTTTCGTCTTTTTGTTTTTTAATTTAGTTTTTTTAATTTTTATAATTTATATGTGAGCAGCAGTTAAAGGGTCAAATAGTGGCACTAGAATTATTGCCCCCCCGCAAAGCCTCAAGGATGCCACACCAACTCTTGGAGTCTTGCAACCACTTTCAACCCCCTTTCGCTATTAATTTTGTTGACTAAATCTGTACCTCTTAATAACATACTTACGTGGACACTTCTTGATTTTTTTATTTTTTATTTTTAGGTATTATCTATTGACTTTTCTCTTTGGAAGATTAGAATTTAGTTTTATTTCACTTCTATCCTCCGTACCTATAGTCACAATTCCTCTCCATTCATCCTTCCATCATTGTTATGTTATTCCTTTGGTTAGATCAACATACAGTGTTGCTTTATTATAGCTATTATACAAGGCTATTTGAACTGAACCATTTGTTACACAATATTTGCTTTTCTTGTGTTGCCCAACTTTTTGTGTCCCCTAAAGTTAATAAAATTTGTTTCATTCTCTTTGTTTATTCTGTATTCATCATAGTTTATCCCATACTCTCCTCACACTGTGGAATATTATTTCAATCCATTAAAACACAGGTATTCATTAGTTTTATCTTCTCTGAGTCATCAGACCTGCACAATTGACAGCTTGTTATCTTCAACCATCATGGTCCTTGGAGATTCCCTTTGTCTAGCTCTTTCCTGGATATTCTGTTTTCTTCTTTTTTGGTTTATGCACTTGCTATAGTAGAGTACCTCCTCAAGTAGTTTTGTGAGAAAGGGTGCATAGTAGTAAATTTTTGAGACCTTGCCTGTCTCAAAAGGTCTTTAGCCAACATGTACATTCAATTAATAATTTCGCTGAGTATAGAATTCTAAGTTAGAAATGATTTTCCCTCAGAATTTTGGAAATGGTAATCTCTATTGTCTTTTAGGATCCTTATCTTTTATATGTGGTCTTTTTTTTTTCAATTTTTGGAAGCTTTTAGGGTTTTTTCATTGCCCCTAATGTTCTAAATATTTGGTAATATGCCTTGTTTTTATTTGTTGTCTGGGCAATCAACACTACATCTTTTCAATCTGGAAACTTTGTTTCCTAAATTGTTTGTTGATAATTTTCTCCTATTTCCATATCTTCTATCTCTGGAACTTCTATTATTTGAATATTAGACTTTCCACACTGATCTTCCAATTGTCTTGCTTTCTTTCAATCTCTTTTACTTTTCCTCTACTTATCTTTATCCATTTTTCTAATGAATTTTTATGTATATAATTATAGTTTTAACTTCCAAAAACTCTTTACTATTTTCTGTTTTTTTTTTAAAAAGATCCCTCCCCCCCCCTTTTTTTTTTCATGTAGCCAATATCTCCTTTTATATCTCTATGAGGATAGTTAAGATTTTTTTTAATCTTCCTCTTTCATATAAAAGGTTTTCTTTGGAAATAAAATGGGCTGTATGCTGCTATTTAATAGTAGGGTTATAAAAAACTAATTGGTAACTCTGAACATGTGGATGGACCTTTAAGAATGAAAGTCTCACAGTAGGTTATTCTGGTGGTTTTATTACATAGAGGGTATTAGCTTGGTTGCCAGATCCTGTGAACTTAAAACAGCCAATGCTAAAAACTTTTGGGCCTTCTGTGGAAAAACTCAGGTTGTATCTCAGGTTCCCCTACTGCTGGCTTAAACATTCTAGGGCATCCTGAACTTCCCAGCTTCCTAACTTTTGTTCCTATAATTTTCTTTCTCTTTGTCCTTGTGAATTAATGCTTTAAAAAATTCATCTGTCACATATAGGAATTAGGGAGAACAGCTACATGAGTATGTTTGGCCCTTTATTATTCACTGGAAGTTCCAATATTTTCCAAGACTGTCAGGAAATTTTACATTTTGGAAATGTAGCTAATATACTAATAATGAAATCAGTATTCACAAAATCTTAAATTTAGTGCTGCACGACCTCTTCAACTAGAATGTAATATCAACTCTTAAGTCTATGTCTGTGCGTTTGCTTTCCCCCACTGAATCTAGCTCGCATGATGCTCAGGGCATATTAGATGATGCAATATATGCTTGCTGAATATGTGAATACTTGGATAAGAATTATTTTATGATCAGATTTATGTGAAGGAAAGAAGTACATACTATAGCTATTTCCTTTTTTAAAACATTGGGCATGGCATTATATTTCTCAGATACTTTTTCTGTTTCTCTTTGAAAATCATCCTTAATTACATTATGCTTTCAATAGTAATTTTCTTGATTTTTATAAACTAGATAAAATATTGTTTAAACCTTTGAAATAATGAAGTTAAAAGTAAGGTATCCCCTGCCACTATAATAGAATGGTTAAGGACATGGGTTCTGGCCCTATCACTTATTTGTGTGACTCTGGGCAAGTTTTTAATCTCTCTAATAACAATAGTAAATATGTTAGAGTAGTTATGAGGATTGAATTTGACATCTGAGCAAAATACTTTACAGTTCCTGGTACATAATACTCAATACACTTTAGCTATGATGATAATTTTTCTGAACAGATTCTTTTTATTTGTTTGAGGCTTCTTATATATGTTTTTTTGTTGTTGTTAATCCTCATCTGAGGATATTTTTCCATTGATTTTTCTAGGCAGAGTGAAAGAGAGAGGGAAAGACAGAGAGAAACACTGATGTGAGAGATATACATCAACTGGTTGCCTCTTGCACAAGCCCTGACCAGGGCCCAGGCCGAGGAGGAGCCTGCAACCAAGGAATGTGCCCTTGACCGGAATCGAACCCGGGACCCTTTGGTCCGCAGGCCAAACCAGCTAGGGCTTATATACTTTTTAAGGATATTTTAAAGTTTTCCCAATAAAGATTTTGCACATTTTAAAACTTATACCTACTTTTCTTTTTAAAAGTTTTATTTTTTATGTCTACTTCTATATATTTCTCTATATATCTCTATCCATCTACCTCTTAAAAACTGAGTTCACACTGATACCTATTTCATTTCAACACTCTAGGATTAATTCTAGACGTCCTCCTCTCTGTACTTATAGCCCCCTTCTACAACATTTATGCAACTTAGCTCTCATTATCCTCAATATACTTGTTTGTTCAACCCTCCTGTATACAACTAATATCCCTCCCACACTGGTCAAGTATTCCATCTTCTGGGTTGACTATCACCAACCACGTGGCTGTGGCTGTGTCAGAGAGAATATTCTCTCCTTTTCATTGCTATTGTAAAAGGAATCCTCTTTTATAAATTCTAACTGGGTTTTGTTTACATTTACATATTTGAAATCTATGGGTTTCATGTTACTTTTATATCCTGCTATCTTACTAGTATACAATCTTCTCATTGTTTAAATTATTTTGAATTAATTCTTTATACATCCTGAAAAAAGAATCTGCAAGCAAAATTAGTTTTCTCTCTCTTTACAATTTTAAAACTCAAATTTCCTTCTCTTTTGTAACTTCATTGATTAATAAGATGTTAAATAGCAGTGGTAGTATGCACATTCATTCTTTTATTATTCCTGACTCAGTGGGAATGCCTCCAGTCATTCTCTATTATGATGGTGGCTGTTGGGCTGAAATGTGTGTTTGTGTGTGTTTTATACTTTTTAAACTTATTTTGAAATAATTTTAGAAATATAGAAAATTCGCAAAGATAGTACAGAGAATTCTTATATACCCTTCGCCTAACTTTCCCTAATGTTAACAACTAACCATGATGCAGTTATAAAAGCAAAGAGATTAACATTGGTCATGTGTGCGTTTTTAAAAGTCCTGTTAAGGAAGTATCCATTGATTCTTCTCTTTTAGTCTCTTTTTTAAAATTGGGAATGAATGTTCAATTTTGTCAAATTTCTTCTCAGTACATATCCTTATTTTTTCTTTTCACCAATTAATATGATGAATTAAGTTAATAAATTTTCTAATATTGACCCATCCTTGCATATTGGAATAACTCACATGATTAGAAAATTAAATTTAAAAAATAAACTGTTGGATTCTGTTTGCTAATAGTTTATTTAGAAACTGTAAATAAGATTGGTCTGTAGTTTATTTTTTTAAAGCAACTTTATCAGGCTTCAGTATAAAGGTTATTCTTAAAAATAATTTGAAAGTTTTCCTTCTAATTTAAGTAGCATCAAGATTTCCTAGTCTCTAAGGTTTGGTATAAGTTAGTGGGACTTTGGGTTTAATGTCGTATAAGGTGAGAAGAGGGAGGGATGGACAACCTCTTCTATTTCTTCTATAGAAATTGGTCTATGATAGATTTGCTATCTTCACTGGGGCCAGTTTTGGTTAAATTATAGTTTTCTAGAACACAATATATTTTTCTAGGTGTTCAAATTTATTTCTATACAGATATGCAAAGTTTTCTCTTAAAATTAAAAAAATTTCCTGTTATGTCATTATTCTCCCTTTATTAATTTTGTGTTTATGTGCTTTTATTTAAGTCAACTTGTGGTTTATCTGTTTTGTTGATTTTTAGGCAACAAACTAATAAACGTACCTCAACTTGTGAATTTTATGTATGAAAGTCATCACAAACAAGAAATTTTGTTGGAGGGAACAGGAAAACAATCTTTTTCAAAAAAGTTTTTACTTATTTGGTATGGGAGCAAGTAAACTATTAATAGTTTAAATTTAGGTGGTGGGTATGGAGAATTTATAGAAAATTTTTAGCATTTTACAACTCAGTTCTGTTTTGGACAAATTGGTTTTATCAATAACACATCTGAGTAAATGCAATACTATGGAACTTTTAAAGTACGTCCACCTGCTGGAAAAGCAAAGCATAGACCTCTATGAAGGAATAAGGTTAGTTACTAACAGCACTAGGACCACTACCAGATTGGTAGCTCTTAGAAGAAGCATTTGAGACTAAAGGAGGCTTTAGTGACTTTATTTTCTAAAAATATGTCCTACAAATATGATTTTTTCCCCTACATCTTCACTTCTTTAAAAATAAATAGAAACAAAGACAAACGCTTATCTTGAAACAGGTTTAGCGTCAGCCGAGGTCAGCTCTCAGGGAGCTGAGGTCAGCCAGGAGCAGCTCCGCGCTGGGCCTCCGCACGGCACTGGCCCTCCAGCAGCCCTGGATCATCTGCCCCAGCCTCTTCCCAGGGATGGAGGCCGAGAAGACAGCTGCCGAGAGCGGCGGCCGCAGGTTGTAAGCCACCACCGCGTAGAGCACGTGCTGACGCTCGCCCAGGTAAGGCACCTCCTGGGTCGTCATTTGCCAGAGAGTGATGGCGAAAGAATAGATGTCGGCTTGGGGCGTCAGGGTCTCTCCTTTGAGGAGCTCGGGGGCGCGGTGGGTGTAGGTGCCGCCCAGATGGTGAGAAGGGGTCTGGAAGCACGGGAGATCCTCCAGCCTCTCAGAACAACCAAAGTCTCCGATTTTGCAGACGTCCCGCTCGCTGATCAGAATGTTGGCGGGCTTCAGGTCCAAGTGCACAATGCTTTGCGAGTGGAGGAAGAGCAGCCCGTTCACAATATCCAGGGCGTACCGCAGGCACTTGGACAAATTCAGCTCCCCTCCTGCACCACCGTGAGACTCCACTTCCTCCTCCTTCTCCTCTTCCTCGGGGGAGCTGGTAGCACCGTAGATGACTTGGTGTAAAGTGACATGGCCACCAAACTCCATGATGATGGCGCCTAAACTATCAAAGCCCACAGGCGTGCGCGTACTGGCAGCCACAACCCCCACGATGTTCTCATGGCGAAGCCTCGCTACGTTGAGCTCAGCCCAGAAGCTGCGCTGGGACGCCAGGCGGTTCTTGGTGCACCTGTTCACTTGCTTGATGGCCACGAGCACCCCGTGGTAGGTGGCCTTGTACACGGAGCCGAAGCCCCCAGAGCCCAGCCTCTGCAGGAAGCACACCTGCTCCCAGTCGATGGTGCACCAGGCCAGCCGGCGAGGCAGCCGTGGGGCCCTGGGAGGAGTGGTGCCCAGGAAGAGCTTCCCGGCCCTACCTGGGAGCTCCGAGGGGCTGCTGCAGGGCCTGGAGTCCACGGAGGGAGAAAACTCGCCCGGGAGGTAACTGCGCCGCGGGAGGGGCGAGGGCATGGCCTATTCCAAGTGGATCCAGAGCGGCTCGGGTAAGTGAAAACCCTCATCAGTCTGGGAGCACGACTGACTGACTACCTGCTCCCTCGCCCCGCCTCAGGGTTTTTCTCCTCTTCCTTCGTTTTCCCATTGAGCCGCATCTGTGCGGTTACTCAGCAAGGGTGTCTGTCAGATGGGGAAAACAATCTGAACGAAGCACAACAATATCTTCCAGGTGAAAGCATTTCCCTTCAGCATTTACAGTGAATTCTTACAACAACAAGCTCTCAGATAAACAGCACCCCTCTTTTACACTATTTCTTAATTGTGTTAAAATGGGCTCCACCCCCCCAAGTCTCATCCTCTGAACATTATCAGCAATCAGACAGAAAAGGCCACAGCAGTACGATTTCACACTTTGAAGGCTATAATGATGGTCAGTGTTACTCTCCAGCTGCATTAAGTCACTTCCAGCACTTATTGGCAGAAAGGATTGAAATATGAACAGCTGACATTTGTTTATCTGATTACAGGGATAACTAGGTGCAACCTATATATGTGGGTAAAAAAAAACAACGTAACCTTAAAGTAAGGGATCCAAATAGAATCACTGATACAGGCCAAAACATGCACCTCCTAGTTCATCATGGGAAAGAAAATTTCTCTGACACTCCATTCAGCTTACAGAGCAAATTAGCAAGACTCCTTAGCAACATATTGACTTCCTAACAATCCTGTTCCCTGGCAGTTCAGCCCACCCAGTAAGCATGCTTGCAAGAGAGATTCTAGGCTCCACAGCAAATGAGTTGCAGAAGTCTTGAAACAGCTGTTGGGAGAGGAAAAAAGAACAAAAAATGATTCAGAGCCATGATCAGAGCTTCAAAAAATAACAAATATGAGAGAATCCTGGGAGAGGAAAATATCTGAAGAAATAAAATTGACACAGAATCGCTAGTGCCTGCATATAATGTGGGAAACTAGGATGTTGAAATTAAATTCAGGGTCTTGCTGTCCAGCCATAAATTTTTCCTTTCTAATTGTTACAAAAACAAAACAAAACAAAAAAACAACAACAAACTAATTTTTATTCCATATCTTTGGAAAAATGACCAACAACATTATCCTGTTCATTAAAAAAACAGGTTAATGTTAGAATCTACATTTTAAAAAAATTCAAATGGTAAATTTTATTTTGAATTATTGTACTTAGAGCATATAGGTGATATGTAACCACATTTTTATGATAATAGGTCTATGCTTCTGAAATATATTGGTTTTAAAAAGATATGTTAATACACAAGCCCTTTTGAAGTCTGTTGAGCCCTAGGATGGGATTCCTATTCTATACCATCTGTCTGCCTTAGTATGTGATAGTGTGTGTGATATTTAACCTGTTTAAGCCTCACTCTTTTCATTTAAGAAATTAGGATAATCATTATTAAAGTAAACTTTTCTATTTGGAATAAAAGTTGGGGAGCCCTGTCCAGATTAATAATAGCACAAATCTAAAATATGCAAACAATTTTAGTATAAATATTTTAATAGAAATGGCAGTTAAATGAAGTTGTATCAAACCTGAAATATAACAGGATGACAGTAAATAGAGTAAAATAAGAAAGTAATAAAATTATATTCTGTCATAAGTACATATTACAAAATTTATTCAATAGTCATCACATAGTTAGGATTATAATTTAGGGCTCTGAACCTGTTCTGTGGTATTAGGAGTGTTGTGGATATTAGCTGAATAAGGGCAAAAGAGTATCTTAACCTCCTTGGTATTACACATAAGGCAAAATGGTGTGATTGTTGTCATATAAGTTATTTTTAAGATATTAGCATAAATAACTCATTTTTCAAAGTTTGATTTTATTATTTACATAGAATATAAGGTATTAAAGAAAATGTGGTACTCTGTACATTCACACCCCCACCCCCCACCCCCCAACATCATCTGTCTGGCTTATTTCACTTATCATAATAGTCTCCAGGTCCATCCATGCTGTAGCAAAAGGTAAGATTTCCTTCTTTATTATGGCTGAGTAGTATTCCATTGTGTAAATGTACCACAGCTTTTTTACCCATTCATCTACTGATGGGCACTTGGGCTGCTTCAAAGTCTTGGCTCTTGTAAATAATGATGCAACAAACATAGTGGTGCATGTATTCTTTCAAATTAGTGTTTTGGGTTTCTTTGGATATATTCCCAGAAGTGGAATTGCTGGGTCACTTAATTAAAAAGGAAAAAGAAAGAAAGAAACTAAGAAACTAAGATAACAAACAAACAAACAAACAATAAGAATTATCATCTGCCAATCTTCACAGGAGTATTTAATTGAGTATACCTTTTAAAACAGTCTCTGGGGCAAGATGGCCTGAGTTTCTTACTGTCCCTCAGTTTTCTCATCTGCTAAAATAACTGAAGAAACTATGCCTACATCAGGATTGTTGTCAGGATGAACAGAATTCCAAATACTGAGATCAGGGTTAAGTAATACCTAAATGCTAATTATTGATGAAACTCATTAAAAAAACAATGTATATGGGTTTAAACCAAGAAGAAACAGAGTTGTTAGAGAGTATTGGTTTAAAGTGTACTCTATCAGGGCTGAGGCAACGCACTTTATTATAAGCTAAACCAATTTGAAGTTTGAGTATTTTCTTCGTGCACTTAATTTCTGAGATTAAAAGATGTAAGAGCATGTTGCCGTATTGTTACATGCTAAAAATGCGGAGGGTTAAAACTGATCTGATCAATTGTAATAACCTTGTCACCCCCAAAGAACGGCAAAAAATAAAAGTTTTTGATAACAGGGTAGGCAGTCTAGCCTCGAACTGCAAATGAAACAACGGAGAGAAAGGGACTGTGTGCACCTACTGAGGAGCAAAGGGCTCTCTGGCTCTTAGAGTCAAGGCTTTACGTTTTCTTCCTGCTCTTTCATTGGCAGCATGACTACCGACAGTCGCCTCAGTACCAGGCAAACAGCGGCATTGACCACGAGCTGTGACAACAGATATCAGGATCAATAGCTCATGGCATGTGATTCCATGCTCACCATGAACTCACTCAGAGGTTCAGGAGCACTGATTGTGGGAGGGAGTCCCCGTGGCGCGGAGGCTGGCGGACTCCGCAAAGGGCCTCAGCGCTACTCGCCACGCCCTGCGCCCGGGACCCAGGGCAGCGCCTGCGGCCAGAGCGCGGCCCGGGATTAGGGGGAGCTTTCCCTGCCCGAGTCCCCAAATTACTGGAGTTGAGTGGCTTCTGGTCAGGCAGCCGGACCGACGACGTCGCCGCCTCCCTTGCACGACGCAGGGCTCCCCAGGCCTCTGGCCCCGGCGTCTGTGTGCATCTCTCTCCTGGGAACCGTGGCGCCGTGGCGGGGCCGTGGGCCATCTGTTTCGGGGGCGCCTAGAAGCACGTGGAGGAGGCTGGCACCCTAGTAGGCGATGTGCTACGGCCAACTGTGCGCCAAACTGCTGTTTCCTTGCCCTTATACGTACACAGCATTTTATCTTCCTTTCATTTCAATTCAGAATCATCACGTAAGCTTTTGGAAGACATTTTAAAATGCCTTTAAAGTCAGTGTCGTTACAACAATGCACAGAACCCTGCTTCCAAGGGCCACCTCGGCTGCTACCCCGCGGGAGCGCGTGCGCCACCCTGGGGCCGTTTCCCAGTGCTCTCGGGTTTCACCCCAATTTCAGAAAGTTAAAATGTGAGGGAATGCGCGAATTGGAGTCTTTGAAGTGTTTTATCACTATTTACAAGG
The DNA here is from genome assembly GCF_000412655.1 of Myotis brandtii. NCBI lineage: Eukaryota > Metazoa > Chordata > Mammalia > Chiroptera > Vespertilionidae > Myotis > Myotis brandtii. Next base: position 3,741,576 of record NW_005363502.1, on the reverse strand, counting down.
TCAAAAATTCACATTTGCTTTTTTTAAAATAAAAAAGTTAAGATATAGCCCTAACCGGTCTGGCTCAGTGGATAGAGCATCGGCCTGAGGACTCAAGGGTCCCAGGTTGGATTCCGGTCAAGGGCATGTACCTTGGTTGCGGGCACATTCCCAGGAGGGAGTGTGCAGGAGGCAGCTGATCGATGTTTCTCTCTCATCCATGTTTCTAACTCTCTATCCCTCTCCATTCCTCTCTGTAAAAAATCAATAAAATATATATTTTTTAAAAAGAACGTCCTCAAAAAAATAAAAATAAAAAGCTAAGATATAAATGAATACATGTATTTTACTAAGATACGAAGATCACAGAGTCCAACTTGAAAAACATTTTTTTTTACTTAAGTAGTTTTACTGCTGATACTAATCTGAAATTTGAATTTTATATTTAGCAATATATAATATACTCACTTCCATGTCAGTACAGCTACTTTTGTTTTTGTAAGATAATATGGTCAGGGGCAGATCCAAGTTTTGTGGGGCCTAAAATTTTACAAATTAGGAGACCCTCTTTAGGAAAACGATGGAAAAATTAGGTATAGAGGTTTTGCCCCTTCCTTGGCCTCAGCTCATCTTCCATGCTCACCATGAATCGATCTGGTTGGCGTGGTGATTTAACTGGTTTTCCTTTAGATGTTTCAGGATAGCATAGTCCCAGGGTCCATAAAAGGGAAATTAAAATGTGGGGTTGTCTCCAGTGTATCTATTGCAGACGACCATTCACTGTAATAGTCCAGTACAATGGAGGAAAGCTGGAAATGCCTTCCTAACATGTAAACATGGTGGTGCCCATGCTGCCTGGCCAGGAAAAGTTATTTTATTGGCTGTTACAGAAAAAATATAAGGGGTGTGTGTGTGAGAGAGAGAGAGAGAGAGAGAGAAAGAAAGAGAGAGACTAGATGAAAGATTTAATATATGATTCCTACCTGAGATTAGAGGACCCTGAACTCAGCAGAGTTGGGTACTGGAGTCCAAATGTGGTGACTCAGGACAACAAAGGACCAGTAAGGAAAGGAAGACAGAAGCTTACAAATGTCTAGTGACTCATTCTGCAGCCTTCTTTGCTGAATTCAGGTTCCTGGTTGCAACAAATTTTGCCGACCATACCAAATTCTTACAGAAATAAAGATCATGGTCTCAAACTTCATGACTGTCATTTACTTGTAATCTGTATACAGAAATAAGAGATAGGGAAGCATACACACACACCAGTGGCTTAACTCCCTGGTCTTCTCAGAATCTTCTAGTTTGACTTGCTCTTTTAATCACTTCTTTTGAGGAACAACTATAAGGAATTTAATGTAGCAACTTCAGCAACTCATTACTTGGGTAACCCAGAACATTTCTGAAAATCATTTATGTATTTGTGCAAAGGTCTTCTGTGAAACAGTGAAGTGTGTGGAAAGGGGTACCTGTATCAGATGGCAGCTGCAGGTGCTTCTGGGAGGGATGAGTAGAATCTTCATCTGAGAATTCCCTGGATCCTTAACTTAGGATACCGTGAACACTTATATGTTCTGTATAATTTTTATATCCATGGGCCAAATAATTGGAGGCTGATTTTGGGGTTTATATATCCCAATTATCATTGACACATTTTAAAAACCAAAAAAAGGAGAGTTTGGTCCCTTCCACAATTGACTGCAATCCCATATGGCCCAGCTCTCACCCATATACAATGTCCAATCATGTGACCAGATGTTATTAATAACTTGAGTCCATATTGGTCCCCACATTCAGCCCAATCCAAGGAGGAGAGGTGGCTACAGAATAATTTGTCCCAGATGACCCCATAGCAGACACTCTGTAACTTGTGTCATTTTTCTACCCAAAAGAATAGTGTTAACACATTAACAAGAGTGTTGATCCAGGTGAAATAGAATCACGACTCCAACTTTGAACAGCAGAAGCAGGGGCAGGGAAACAAAACATACTAGAAGATATGAAATTACAGTAAGTCTCCATTTTGGATGGCTTTAGGTTTTAGGTTGTATTGTCCCTTGTTCAATGAAAACATATCCTCTGGTGAGGATTTTTTAAAAATCTATAAGACAGATAAATCTCAAGCTACACTGATTATGGAAAAGAGAGAGTAGACACAAATCACTGGTATTGGGAGTGAACAAGGGCATATCACTAGACCTTAAAAGGATATTAAGAAAATATTGTGAACAACTTTATGCTAAATATTTGACAACTTAAGTAAAATGGACACATTCCTTTAGGAAAAAATTACCAAAACTAACAAAAGAATAGAAAACTCGAATAACTCCATATTTATTAAAGAATTTTTATTTGTAATTAAATCTATTTCCATAAAGAAAACTCTAGGACCATATGGCTATGTTGCTGCTTATATGAAACATATTAAAAAATGATACAAATCTGACACACGGTCTTTCAGAAAATAGAGGAGGAAACATTTTCCCAACTCCTTTTATGATGATAGAAAGACGCCAAGACCAAACAAAGACATTGTAAAGAAGGCAGAGAAGGCTGGAGAGCAACATCTGAGAGCAGCATCTCTCATGAACAGAAACACAAAATTTCTTAACAAAATGTTATCAATACCATATATAAAAAAGAGACTGCATCATAATCAAGTAGGGTTTATCCCAGGAATCAAAGGTTAAGTTTATTTTAAAAGGCCAACCAAAGTAAGTCACCATGTTACTAGTACATGAAAAAGAGACAAAATATAATACTTTTCACAAATGCAAAAAAGCATGTGTTAATATTTAAACCCACTTATGACAATAAGCCTCAGCAAACTAATAATAAAAGAGAACTCCCTTAACCTGATAAAAGACATCTATAAAACATTTATAGTTAACAACATATTAAATAATAAAAGACTAAATTCTTTTTTTAAAATCCTCACCCAAGGACATGCTTTTATTGATTTGAGAGAGAGAGAGAGAGGAAGGGAGAGGGAGAAAGAGAGAAAGATCTATGCTAGATCTTTTGCATTTCTATATATGCTTTTAATAATCAAATGATCAATTCCTAAAAACTGCTGGGAAGCTGATTAGTATTGTATTGAATATATATAAAAAATTAAAAATGATTGACATTTTAGGATTTAGTCTTCCAATCAATGAACATGGTACAGCTCTCCATTTACTTAGGCCTTTAGAAGGTAGAGTGTTCTTGTCCCCAATGAGAGCCAACTGCAAGCAGTTCTCAGAACTCTACTGAGTAGAACTCCTCCTTTACTTGTCTATTTGGGGCAGGGGACAGGTACCTACACCTTGGAAGGCTGAAGCCACTAGGAACAGGTAGGGAAATGACCCAGGTGCCCAAGAGCCAAGCTTTTTCCTGGATCTGACACAGTAGGCTTTGGCAGGTTGATTAGGCTGCTGTCCATGCACGGTGGCTGCTGGGGCTCTTGATTGAGGTGGCTGGGAGAATAGAGGAAGTTTGAAACTCAGTAGTTATAGAGGGTGTTCTCTCGAGACCAGTGTTCATTTTATAAGAAGCATCTCAACACCACTCATAGAGATTGGAAGTGCTGGGTCTCAGTGGCTTAACCGCTAGATTATGTGATTAGATTGGAATTTCCCAATGGGATTATGTGGATCCGTGAAAAGATAATGCCACAATTGCCCTTCCACCTGGGGAGACATCTGAGCAGTGTTGGCACCAACTGGAACAATTTTCAACATTTTAATAGAAGTAGTTCAATAATGTGGCCAGCAGGCAGGTGCCAGATATCTGGCAATCCAGTATCTTCCTGTTCTGAAAGCAAATGCCTATGGGAAGTTAGAGGCTGAGTGGAAGCCCAAATCCAAGAGCTTCGATTTGAGAAAAACCTCTGGTTCTGAGGAGTAGGAAACTGTAAATCAAAATTTTAAGCCAGGAGAACTGCCTTCTCCCTCACAAATAGAGCCCATGTTTTCTCCATGTTGCTCAACAATGGTTTTAATTGAATTTCTATAGACTTATGGAGAGGGCTAGAAAAGCATATTATATCTAGGATGCATGAAATCTTATTAAAGAGTGATCAGCTAGTGATATGACATGTAAAACTTAGAAACCTTATTAAGCCTGTAGTGATGAGGAGGAATTCAAGACAATGATGAATAAAGATGAGTGTGCATAGACTCTTGCACTCAGAGTAGAAGCCTTTAGATTACTCCATTGTACCTATTTGTTAGTCCTCAGTCCTGGACTTAATTGGTGGTTATTAACATATACATAGGGCTGAGGGGGGCAAAGCTAGAGCTGCCTTCATGTGTCATCTGTGGTTTTAAATTTTGAATGAACATCCCAAGATATTTCTGGGGCAACTGCCAAATTCCAGCAGTTAATGGAAAAGTAATTGGGGCTATTCATTATCTACAATTGTTGGTTTGGCACGAGAAGCAAAAAGCCTGAGGAGCTTGATCCCTGGGGGTGGGTGGAGCAGGTATACAGTTATCCCTAGAGAAACATGGATTCTATCAAACATCTATATGATGCACGGAGTGTTAGTGCTACTCCACTGATGGCCCTGAAAAAATGCCACTATACCAACTGGTCCTCGATTCTATTAATTACAGGAAATTTATGATTCAATAGCAATTATAAGAGGATTAGAAAGGATTATTCCCCAATTTTTAAACCACTCTGAAGTTCACTCAGATTCATCACATGAAGGCTGTGACACTACAGGCACAGCAGCACACACTGTGGGGGGCCACCTCTGCTCAGGACAGTGGCCTCCTGGAAGTTTTGGGGTACAGGGGGAGAGGACCATGCAGGACATTCAGGGCACTGTTTGTTGAGTGCTAATCTCAAATTTAGCCTCCCTGACTCTATAAATCCTTATTATCCACCTGGTGTTTCAGGACGATGCTCTAACCAACTGGGCTCCCCCGGCCAGGGCCTTAGCCATGGTCTTTTATTTTCTACTAGAGGCCTGGTGCACGAAATTCGTGCACTCTGGGAGGTCCCTCAGCCTGACCTGCGCCCTCTTGCAGGGGAGCAGGCCTAAGCCAGCAGTGGATAGCAGCGGTGCTGTGGAGATGGGAGAAGCTCCCAGCAGCGAGCCTGACTTCTGTGGGAGCACACTGACCATCAGGGGGCAGGTCCTGCATTGAGCGTCTGCCCCCTGGTGGTCAGTGCACGTCATAGTGACTGGTCGTCCACCGTTCAGTTGATTTGCATATTAGCCTTTTATTATATAGGATACTCTGATGCTTTGGCAGCTAGGGCCTTGCTGACTCTGGAGGGTCTGCCCTTCCCAGGGCAGCCAGTTCCTAGAGATAGTAAATAACTCCTTCCTGAGCAAATACAAACCAATGGATCCATAGCCCCATCTTCCCAATCCTCGCACTCTGAGCCACTATCCACCTTCCCTAATAATCTCCTAAGGCCACAGACCAGACAACGACTGACAGCTTCTATGCCCAGAGCCTACTGAAATGATTCAAACCCGTGAGTCTCAGCCTCTTTACCCTGCCTCACCCATTCCTCCCTGTGGGAACCACAGGCTCTTGCTCATGGTTGTTCCCTCACCCCCTGCCTCCTTACTGAGTCCAGTGCTTCCCCTATGTGACCCCCACAATGGTGAGGCATTCCTCCCACCTCTTGGGGACTGTGCGTAACAAACGCTCTTTTCAGTGGCAGTGTCATTTTCTGATCTGTTGGCCTTACCATACCTCAAATTTCCTATTAATGCCCTACATTTTAAACAATGGTGATAGTGAGTATAGACAACTCTTTCAGGGCAGTTTGCTGTAAAGAGGATTAGAAGAATGGGAAAAGTAGAGGGGAATATGGGATCAACACATTACAGTATATCTGCATACAGATGGTAATGATCTTACAAAAGGAGGGAAGTAATGCTTTGTGGGGAGAGAGGATGGAATCCAGTGCAGGAATGAAGTAGCTGACTTCAAACCGGTGTATGGATAGTTCACTTATTTTAATAGGAAGGAAGGCAGAGTGCAGATGCAGGTAGACACTTAGAGTTGGTGGTCAAAAGAGGTGGAGATTCTCTTCTGTTTGCTTTTATTTTCTTGGTAAAAGAAGAAGCAAGACCATCAGCTGGGACTGGGGAGGAGGGTGTAGGAGACGTGAGGAGACAGGAGATGTGACTTTCTGGATTAGGATGAAGTAGTCATAATGCTAGGCAGCACCAAGGGCCCATTTGAGGTTCAGGATCCGAGTTAGCCTGACTGTGTGGTTTTCACAAGGAAGAAATATGGAATAAACAGAGAGTTTTAAATAGACTTGTTATTTTAGAACTGTTTTAAATATACAGAAAAATTGTAAGACAGTACTGAGAGTTCCCATATAACCCACACCCAGTTTCCCCTATAACTAATAGTTTTTATTAGCATGGCACATTTGTCACAGTTAATGGCCAATATTGGTACATTATTAACAATAGTCCTTGCTTTATTCAAATGTCCTTAGTTTTTATGTGATCTTTTTTCTGTCCCAGGATCCCATTCAGGATACATTACAATCAGTCATCCTACTTCCTTAGGCTCCTCTTGCCTTTCGCAGTTTCTCCGATTTTTCTTGTTTCGAAGGCCTTGACAATTTTGAGGAGTATTGGTCAAGTATTTTGTGGACTTGCCCTCATTTGGGATTTGTCTTGACATTTTTCTCACAATCAGACTGAGGTTATGGGTTTTTGGAAGGAAGACCACAGGGGTAAAGTTTCATTTTCATCACACCTTCTCAAGGGTGCACAATACCAACATGACTTATTCCTGTTGACATTGACCTTGATCACCTGGATGAGGCAGTGTTTGTCAGGATTTTCTGCTGTAAAGTCTCTATTTTAGCCCCTCCCCCTTCCCTTTCCATACTGTACCCTTTGGAGAAAAGTCACCATGTGTTGTCCATACTTAATACGGAGGGAGTTATACGGCTTCTTAAATTAAAAATTTGGATTCTTCTGCACAAAGATTTATCTATTCTCCCTCACTCAATCATTTACATCAGTATGCAGTCATAAATATTTACTTTATACTTTGGATTATAATCCAGTACTACTTTATCTTGTTGCTCAAATTGTTACAGCTTTGGCCACTGGGAACTTTTCAATGGGCTACTGTGTTCCTTTGACATACCTCTGCCATATGGGGTTTTTATTGCTATTTTTGTGCACTTCTTTATTTTCTGACACTAAAAGATGTTCTAGGCTCATTTTATTTCCTGCTCCAGTCCTAGAATCAGCCATTTATCCAGTGCTATTCATTTTTTTAAATTTTGTTATTTTTTAACTTTAAAATTAAAATATTCAAAAAATATATGTACAGCTTAGTGAATTATTATAAGGAACATACCCTTCCAGTGTTGTGCTGAAGCTGATTCACAGTCTCCTAAGAGTTGTTTGTTCAATCTCTTCCCAACTTCACATCCAATGACATCATGTTGGTAGCTTGAAATTGGCCATGGTGGTAGTATTTACATGATGGAAACAGGAAATGCTAAAAGTCAGGGCTTTCTTTTCCCCCTAGAGAGCCAGCTGTTAAATACCAGCAAGCTACTGCTTGTAACCATCATCCAAGTCAAGAAGTAAAACCACAAGCTAATAAATAAAACGTTGCCAGCCACCCCAGTCACCCCTCCATGTATCCCAACACAGTCCTCTCTTACTAAAAGTAACCCCTACCCTTACTTTTATAGTAATCACTTCCTTGTGTCTTGTTAATGGTTTTTATCACCTACTAGAGGCCTGATGCACGAATTTGTGCACGGGTGGGGTCCCTCTGGGTGGCCTGCAGGGATCTGGCTGAAACCCCGCAGTCCAACACTGCCTGCAGCTCCTGCCTGCCGCTCCCGCTCATCCCAGTCCCACTGTGCCTGCCATGGGCTGGTGCCCAATCAGTCCCAATTGGGAGAGGCTCGCACTGCCGCAGCGCTCGCCAGCCATGAGCCCTGCTGTCTGGCGCCTTCCCAAGGGGAGTGGCCTGGGGATCGGCTGAAACCAGCTCTCCAGCCCTCCGACATCCCCTGAGGGGTTGTGGATTGCCAGCGGGCACAGGCCAGGCTGAGGGACTCCACCGGTTCACAATTGGGCCAGGGAGGGGCTGCCGGAGGGCTCCAGGGCATGTCCAGCCCATCTCGCTCAGTCCCCATTGGCCAGAACCCAGCAGCAAGCTAACCTACTGGTCGGAGCATCTGCCCCCTGTGCACCTCATAGGGAGCAGTTGAGCAGCCTTAGCATATCATTAGCATATTTTACGCTTTGATTGGTTCGCTTGTTCTGCTGTTTGTCTATTTGCATATTACCCTTTTATTATATAGGATGTGTCCATCCCTAGACACTATGGTTATTATCAGATATGATTTTTACCCTGATGTGTATTTTTTTTAAGGCCTTTAATCTATGGACTCCCTTCATCCCCCCCTCTTTTTTTAAAAAACAACAACAACACAATTACTCTGTTGAAGCATGTGGGCCATTTTATCTGTAGACTTTCCCCAATCTGTATTTTACTGATTGCATATTCATGGTATAGTTCAACATGTTTCTTTGTACTTCATTATTTACTGTATCGAATTGACATTGCTAGAATATTCCACCTAACAACAGCAGCATACACAGTCTTTTCAAGTGTCCATGGAATATAGGGTGTCCCCAAAAATGTATACAAACAATTTGAATAATTATAAAGGTAGTGTTTATTAAAATACATTTCATTTTCAAAATTGAGCTATCAGTTGTTAAAGTGTGTAAACATTTTTGTGTGTATATCAATAAGAAAACAACCAAAAACCAGAAATCAACAAATGTAAAAAATTGAAGCCAAAAAGAGTGTGTTCTCTGATCACAATAGAATGAAGTTAGAAAAGAATAGCAGAAAGATAACAAGAAAATCTTCAAACATTTTGCAACCAAATAACACACTTCAAAATAATCCTTATGTCAAAGAAGAAATCTCAAAGGAAGTTGAAAAAAAAAACAAAACCAACATTGGACTGATATGCATACAGCATATCAGAATTTATGGGATACAGCTAAAGCAGTGCTCAAAAGGAAATTTGTAACACTAAATGCTCACATTAGGAAAGAAGAAAAATATTTGATCAATAGTTTACACTCCCACCTCAAGAACTTAAAAGAAGAAGAGCAAAAGAAACCCACATGAAGCTTAAGGAAAAGAATTATAGAGCTCAGAAAACAATGAAATTATAGCAGAAAAGCAGTAGGGAAAAATCAATGCAACAAAACCTAGCTCTTTGAAAAGATTGACAAAATTGACAAACCTCTGGCAAGACTGACATATAAAAGAGAAGACAAATTACCAATATCAAGACTGAAACAGATAATATAACTACAAACCTTGCAAACATAAAAAAATAATAAGAGATACTACGAACAACTCTCTTTTATAAATTGGCAAATTAGATGAAATAGACCAATTCCTCAAAAAGCACAAACTACCCTAATTCACCCAATATGAAATGCATAATTTGAATTATTCTATAATTATTAAGGAAATTAAATTCTTATATTCAGAACTCTCCCCAAAGAAATCTTGAGGCTCAGATGGCTTTAATGGAGAATTCTTCTTAAGGTTAAAAAAAAAATTAGCCAATTCTACATAATCTATTCCAAAACACAGAAGAGAAGGGAACACTTTCAAATTCATTTTATGAGGCAAGTATTACCTTGATATCAAAACCAAAGACAGTACAAGAAATGCAATCAACAGACCAATATTCCTCATGAACATCGATGCCAAAATCATTAACAAAATGTTAACAAATAGAATTCAACAACATATAAAACATTGTACAAGTGATGTTTATTCAAGGAATGCAGAGTTAGTCAGTAGTTAGTATTTGAAAATTAAAAATGCAATCCACCATATTAGCAGGCTGAATCAGAAGTCACATCAGCATATCAATTGATTCAGGAAAAAAACTTTTGAAAAATTCAACACTCATCTATGACAAAACTCTTTATGAACTAAAAATAAAGGGGAACTTTCTTAATTTAATAAAGGGTATTTATAAAAACCTACACGTAACAGAATTCTCAATGGTGAAAGGCTGAATATATTTTGCCTGAGATTGGGAACAAGGCAAGGATGTCTGCTCTCACCACGTTTATTCAACATAGTACTGGAAGTTTTAGCTAGTGTAATAAAGCAAGAGAAGAAAAAGAAAACTCATAGAGATCAGAAAGAAAGAAATAATATTGTTCCTATTTGCTGATGACATGCTTATATCTGAGAAAATTCCCCCAAATTTACAATAAAATAAAATAAACCCTGAACTAATAAGTGAGTTCATTAAGGTCACAGGATGAAAGATAAATATACAAAATCAATTGTATTTCTATATACTAGCAATGAACACATGTACACTTAAACTAAAAATACAATCCCATTCACTATCACTCAGAAGGAGAGAGAGAGAGAGAAAATCTAAAACATTTACAGTATGTTGAAAACTACAAAACATTGATTAAAGAAATGAAAGAAGACCTAAGTAAATGGAGAGACATGCTAGGTTCATTGATTGGAAGATAACATTGTAAAGATGTCAATTGTCTCCAAATTGATATTTAGATTTGACGCAATTCCTATCAAATTCTCTATTTTAGGAATGAAGAGTGTTCTAGCACTAGCCAGTTTAGCTCAGCAAGTTTAGAGCATCAACCCTTGGACTGAAGGGTCATATTGTGGGTTTGATTTAGGTCAAGAGCACGTCCCTGGGATGCAGGCTCAATCCCTGGCCCTGGTCGGGGTGCATGTGGGAGGCAACCAATCGATGTGTGTCTCTCTCACCATTGTTTTTCTCTCTCTGTCTCTCCCTCTCCGTCCACTCTCTCTAAAAATCAATGGGGGGAAAATCCTCGGGCGAAGATTAACATACACACATACATACATACATAAAATAATTAAATAGTGTTCTAAAGTTTATATGGAACTGCAAAGAAACCAGAAGAGCTAAAATAATTTTGATAAGAATAATGAAATGGTAGGAATTGGTCTACTCCATTTTAAGACTGGTTATATAGCTATAGTAATTAAGACCATGAAGTATTGGTGGAGGGATAAGCACATAGATCAATGGAAGAGAGTAGAGAATACAGAAATAGATCCAAACTGATTTTTGACAAAGATTTAAAATCAATTCAAAAGAGGAAAAATAACCTGTTCAATAAATGATTGCTGGAGCAATTGGACATCTCTGGGCAAAAAAGTGCAAACCAAACAAACAAAAAACCCTTTTTCTAAGTCTCACAGTTTATAAAAAAATTATCTCAAAATGCATCAAGTGCTTAAATTTAAAACACAAAGCTCTAAAACTTTTAGGAAAAGACATGTGAGAAATCTTCAAGATCTAAGGTTACACCAAAACTTCTTAGACTGAAAACCAAAAGCATGATCCTTAAAGGGAAAAATTGGTAAATTAGACTTCATGAAAATTTTAAACTTTTGCTTTGCAAAGGACCCTGCCAAGAGGATGAAAATACAAGCCACAAACTGGAAAAACCTTTGCAAACCACACATTCAACAAAGGGCTAGTATCTGGAACATATCAAGAACGCTCAAAACCCGGTAGTTAAAAAACCAAACAATCCAATTTAAAAATGGGCAGAACAGAAGAGATGTTTCTCCTAAGAGGATATGCAGAGTACAAATAATCACATGCAAAAATCTGCCATTAGAGAACTTCACTATCATTAGGAGTATTCACTACCTTCCACACCCTGCATTTTTTTCTTTTTGTTAATCCTCACCTGAGAATATATTTTCCATTGATTTTTAGAGAGAGTGGAACAGAGGGAGGGGGAGAGGGAAATGTCCATGTGTTGCCTCCCACATGGCCCTGACTGGGGGCAGGGACTGAACCTGCAACCCAGGTGGGTACCCTTGACTGGGGATAGAACCTTCGACCCTTTGATGCTTGGGTCAATGCTGTAACCACAAAGCCACTTGGGCCAGGGCTCTTTATTTTCAATCCTCACCCAAGGATTTGTTCTTATGGCTTTTAGAGAACGAGGAAGGCGGGGGTGGGGTGGGGGGAGAGAAACAGTGCTAGGTTGCCTTGTGTATATGCCCTGACCCAGGATCAAACCTGCAATGTAGGTATGTTCCATGACCAGAAATCGAACCCACAACCTTTTGGTGTTCGGGATGATGCTCCAAGCAACAAAGCCACGCTGCCAGGGCTCCCACACCCCATTTTGCTTTTCTCCACAGCATTTATCACCACGGTATGCATCATGTATTTAGTCATGCGTTTATTTATCGTCTGTCTCCCTCCAGTAAAATGCAGTCTCCATGTGGGGGGGACTATCTTTTGTTCACTGCTTTTTGTCTCCGGCCATAATTTTGCCTGGCAGGTGGTGAGCGCTCAGTCAATGTTTACAGAATGAATGAATACATGCTCTTGCATGGTTAGGTGGAATTCAGCTATGACTTTTATCCATGGGGTGCTGGTCTTTTGTCAAATAATAGAATTTTAATCACTTTTTCCTTCTTTTCTATGGTATTTGACTTAGTCCAATTTTCTACTCGTTCTTGAGTCTTGGTAATTAACATTTTGTTAGGGAACCATCCATTTTCTCTAAATTTGCAAAATAACTTCAATAGAGTTAGAAATAATAGTCTCTTATAATTCTTTTACTTTTATCTCTTTTTTATTTAGCAAGGATCACCAAAGGTTTTTCTACCTTATTGATTTTTTGTTGTTGTTGCAAAGTATTCATTTCACATTTATTTTTCTAATTCTTACCTCACTCAATCCACCCTTAACTTGTTTTATCTATTTACTTTCTTCTGATTTATTTTATTGTTCTTTTCTTTCCAATATCTTATGTTGATGTACTAATTAGGATGGAGGCTAAATTGCCGTGGCAAGGGCATCCCAAAACCTCCTTACTATTTTTCTTTCATAGGAGTCCTGGTGGGTAGGTAGTCTGTTCTATGCAGTCATTCAGGAACATAAGCAAGCAGAAAACTCCCATTCTCTAGGGCGAGGTACGCACACCATAACATGAGGGACAATCCTGTCTGCTGCCTGCTTTTGTAAAAAACGTTTTATTGCAACATAACCACGCCGATTTATTTACATCTGCCTACGGCTGCTTTTGAGCTACAATGGCCGAATTGAGCAGATATGACAGAGAGCAGATGGCCCACAAAACCTAAGTTATTTTCTCTCTGGCCCTTTTCAGAAAAAGTTGTTGACACTGTGCTAAGGCAATGTCCTGTGTGCAGAATCACAATGGGGTCACCACTGGGCCCTTCTTCCAGCTGCGGGGGGAGGGAAAGCAAATGGGGACACTGCATGCCACGAACACCAGGAACGAGAAAGCAACGCATGTCACCATTATTATTTAACATTTCTCTTGGAGATTTTAGTAAATGTAAGAACATGAAATGACTGGCATGGACATTAGATAATACATAAAAGTTTTTTTGTTTGTTTGTTTGTTTTTGCTGATGATATGAATGTACACTTTGGCAAGCCCCAGAGAAGAGAGGAAAAAAACCAACCAATTAGAATAATCATGCAACTTCGGTTAGTAGATAGGAAATAAATGTTAAAATAAATCAACTGCTTTCTTATGTTCTAGCAACACAAATCTAGATGTGAAATGTGAAGATACATTTTAAATTACATAGGAAAAATTTTTAACAAGGTAGATTGAAGGCCAATATTAATAATCTTTAATATTACAACACATTAAGCAAAATCTTAAAAAATGGAAAGGTCTTTGATGTTCTTGGGTGCAATGATTTATTTATATTATGTTACTTCTTTCAAAATTAACATCTAAATATAATGCTATTTCCAATGAGACTAGAATTAGAAAAAACAGCATTCTTTTTCATAATTGAATAAAATATAGGGTGTCCCCAAACAATGTATACACACTCTGAATAATTATAAAGGCAATGTTTATCAAAAATACAGTTCATTTTTTAAATGTAATAGAATCTACAGAAAAATGTGTATACATTTTTTTGGGACACCCTGTATTTTTTTTTTAAGTATATTTTTTTTTATTGATTTCAGAGAGAAAGGGAAAGGGAGAGAGAGATAGAAACCTCAATGATGAGAGAACATCATTGATCGGGCTGTCTTCTGCAGGGCCTACACTGGGGATGGAGCCCGCAACCTGGACATATGCCCTGACTGGGAATTGAACCATGACCTCCTGGTTCATAGGTCGATGCTCAACCACTGAGCCATGCCTGCCAGGCACCCTGTATTCTTAAAGTTATGTTGAACAAAATGTCTAGGACAATAGTGAAGAAAGCCATGAAAAGGAACATTGGAGAGGAGATTTGCCACACTCATCAGAACCAACCCTAAAGTCACCTTAAGCATATCAATAAAGTCTCCAGCTAATATATGACAAGTGTGGAAGTTCATTGAAGAGAGTCTATAGTGTGATGCCAGCACAACCATCTACTTTTCTCAAAGAAATTAAAATTATATCAGTATCTTATACCTGATATAAAAAAATAGACTGAAATTTAAATATAAGAATATAAAACAATAAAAACCTTATGAAAAAATTTGGGAAGAGTGATAAAGTTAGTCTTTAACCCAGTAATTCTAATCCTGAGATCCTATCCCATATAATAAAGCCTGAAAATCTAGGGCCAGAGAAAAATTTTTTATTCATTATGACTATATAAAAATTCACAACTTTAAAAATGGTATCTATGATGCCTTTTGATACCAAAGGCATGAACAAAACAATATTGCTGGAAAAAGCTTATAATGAAGATGACAAATGATTAATTTCTCTATTATACAAAGAAAATGTACAGATCCACTAGAAACAAGCATCTAGTGAAAATGAGCAAAGGGTATATAAACAAGCAAGTCATGCAAGAGAAAAAAATGCAATTGGCCACCAAATAAATGAAAAGATGTTCAAGTTTACTAGTAAGTCAAGGAAATAGCAAATAAAGTCACGATTGAAATATCTCTTTATTCCCACCAGACACACAAAACTGAAAAGAAATGTAATGCTTATTACTTACTGGTTTAAGGAGGTGTGTGTGTGTGGTGGGGGGGGAGGGGGGTGCAGGTAGTGTTTTTACATATTAGGAATGTGTAGTGTTACAGAAATTGAACGCTAAAACATTCTTGTGAAGCAATCTGGCGATATCTTTTAAATTTCAAATTTCAAATACTCTTCAACCTAGGGATTCCACTTCTGAGAATTTGTCCTATTGATCAGAATTTGAGAATTTGTAGAATTCAAGATTCTGCCACGTCCTTTGAATTATCTTACTATTTTTTTGGGGGGGGCAGTTTATTGTTTTTTGTGTGACTCAATATATTATCAATTTTTATGCCTCATTAAAGTTTCAAATATGCCTATTAAACATCACAGGTTCCCCATTTCCATAGGTGCTAAATGCTTTACCACAGCTTCCTTTCCCACGGTGCCTGGTGCCTCCGCTGCTGCCCTGCACTCATGCTGTCTCAAGGTTGCTCCTGATATTCACACTCTGCTTGACCATACTTGGCCATGTTACTGGTATCTCTCCAAGTTATACTTGCACCAAAAAATTCAGGAGTCTGTAAGCCAGAATCCTATCAAGATCTTTTGCTTGCAGCTGGTAGCCACAGGGAGGGAGGGGTATGGAGGAATGGAGTAGCTCCCCTCCCAGCTCATCCCCCAGTTTTTATCATGAGCGTAATCTCTAAAAACCACAGCATCTCCATTTTACCCATTCAGACTGGGTCCTCATGATCTGAAGATGTCTGAGGTGGGGAATGAGTGGCTACTGGGGTGACGTTTGGAGAGCATAGCTGTCCACCTTTGAGACCCAATCCCACAGACTTGAAGCAAACAAGTAGGTGTAGTTTCTTAGCACCAGGTCCTGGGTATACTTTGGATCATTCTGACCAGGAGCAGGGAACCTGCTTACTTTCACTCCGCGGAGCTGACTCCAACAGAAGGTAACCTCTATGAGAATAGGAACTTGTCTTTCAATACGGTATGCACAGCCCTTGGAATAAAGCCTGATGTATAGTAGGTATCCAATCAATGTCTGTAGAATGAAGGAAAAAAAATGAATAGATCCTGTTTGTCAGGGAATCATACTTGGGCAGGGAGTGCTGAGGCAGACATGCATCAAATCCAGTCCCCCAAATCAGACTTGCTGTACTTGATTCTAAACCTGATACCTCAAGGTAGCCATTATCGCCTCTCTTCTTCTTCCTAAAGGCAATATTTGGAGGTCTCTCCAGGTTTCTTTAAAGAGTTGAGCTTCTCTAGTATTGTTTTTTGCTCCACATTGTTCCCCGACCAAACTAAATTTTACAAATCTCACTCCACATCACCTTGTTATATGGCTTCATGTCAAAGTCTCCAGTTCTTTTGCTCCTCTTTTCAGGTATGATTATGTGTTTATCAGAACTTGATATGTAAGTCCTAGCCACTTTTATGATTACAAAATACCCATTGAAGACATCTGCAATACATTAGGATTTATCTGTTCCAAATACTTAGTCACTAACAAATGATCAAAACTAGATCTAACCACGAGTTATTAGCATTATTGTTCACCACTCCCTTATTTCTTCTGCTTTCTTAAGATGTTCATATAAATTCCATTTTTGCTTCTGTTTTTTAATTTTAAAAAAATACAACGTACTTTCTGAATTCTTACATGTCAGAACTCCTATTTTGCTTGAACAGCTGTTTGACAACTTGGTTGGAATATGACTCCACTGACTTCTCTCATTCAGTGTTTCAGGTAAGTCTGGTGTCAGTTCTGACAGATTCTCTTTCAAATTGTAGGCATCTGGGACCTATGTGTTCTTCTGTTTTTCATTTATCCTCATATTTCCTGCAAATTTTCTTAACCAAGACTGTAGCTTAATTAAAACTTCCTTGTATTTCCAAGGTATTGTTCTTTTTTTGTGTGTGTGTGTGTGTGTGAAAGTGTTCATTATATTTTCACTGACTTGATGGAAAGGATCTTTTTTTGGGTAAACCTGTCTGGCAAGTACTGAACCTCTTTTGAGCTCAGGGAAAACAGCTCATGTTATTTTGGGAGTGTTGTTTCCCCAACTCTCAACCCCCTACTTTCTTCTTTCTTCTGGATGCCTGGATATTGGATCTCCTAAAACTGTAGTGGTAAAGTCTGGAGTCAAATCACCTGGTACAAATCCCATCACTTCTAGCAAGTCACTATCTCAGAGCCTTAGTTTCTTTATCTGTACAATGAGGATAGTAATAGCACTGGCAAGGGAGGCAGACAAAGAATTTTTGTTATCTTCCCAGAATTTGAAATGTTAAGGTAAAGCATGAGACTTTTAGAGCATGAGACTTGTAGCCTTGCATGTTTTATTATGCCCTTCCCTTCAAATAGGGCTGATCCCAGTGGAAAAACTTCAGGCACCTGAAAGAGCTCAAGTCCTGGGCCCTGATCCTAGATGTATGGCCTTGCTCAGAAGCCTTCATTCCCTGGACTCATCTGTAAAAGTGAAGTGGCAACTTCAAAGGTCTGTTTTAGTGATACACTTTAGTTTTGATTCTTTTTTTAAAGGACAAATTGATTTTCAGTCTGTGTAGAATAAGCAAACGAAAAGGTCCCCGTTGGTGGCTTTTTATTCACTGGCCTAATTGCTAAGGAGAAAAGGAAAAATAAAATTTAAATGCGATTTAAGGAGATTTCAAAATGATGATTTGTTATGAGAATTTATCATAGTACATGATGAATACAACCTTAAGAACCCTATCTAGTGATGCCTGTATCTAAACAGTCACACAACTTGTAGACAATTTAGAGCTAAAGACTCCATGGTTAGAGTTCTTGAGGTACAAAGTTACAAGAATTAGAATTCTCAAAGGTTCTCTAGTTTTGGGCCATTGTAGTGAAAGAACTTTGTTCTATAGAACAAAGAAAACCTGAGTGTTAAAAGTATTATTTACAAACTTTTTAGAGTCAAATTTTTTTTAAAATATATTTTATTGATTTTTCACAGAGAGGAAGGGAGAGAGATAGAGAGAGTTAGAAACATCAATGAGAGAGAAACATCAATCAGCTGCCTCCTGCACATCCCCCACTGGGGATGTGCCCGCAACCCAGGCACATGCCCTTGACCGGAATCGAACCCGGGACCTCTCAGTCCGCAGGCTGACGCTCCATCCACTGAGCCAAACCGGCCTCGGCTAGAGTCAAATTTTGAAAGAGTATTTATTTTTACAAATGTGTCTGAAATATTAAGATGGTTGAGAAAGATAAGAGCAATCATTGGCCTTCAGCCAACAAATAGGTTTTGATTATCTGTCATGTGCAGGGAATATGTGGATAAATACTTAGAAGAGTTTAATATATATAATATCTACATCAACATATTAATATATAATATCTATATCCCTAAAATGTATAAATATATAATATACAGTATAATATATAGCTATCCTATCTAATAAAGAGGGGGTATGCTAATTGACCCTCACACCATCGCAAATGCGGCGCCCACAGCCAATAAGGAGGGAATATGCTAATTGACTGCCACGCCCTCAAAGATGGTGGCGCCCACAGCCACAAGATGGCGGTGCCCAGTCTCCTCAGCTCCGCCAGGGCAGCAGGTGAGCGGCAAGGTCGGGCCAGCCCCCAGGCAAGCCCAGTCTTGCCACGTGCGTCTGCCTCCGGAGTCCCCCAGTCCCCTCAGCCCCCCAGCTGCCCAGGGCCGGCCCAAGGCACAGTCAAGCCTTGGATGGCGGCTGCCCAGCCGCTCAGGGCCCCCCCGAGACTCAGGTAACCAGGGCCGGTCTAGGCTTGCGCTGCCGGCAGTGGCAGCAGCAGAGATGTGATGGGGGCGTTGCCTTCCCCTGATTGCCGGGTTGCCTCCCGCCCCTAAGGGCTCCTGGACTGTGAGAGGGGGCAGGCCGGCTGAGGGATCCCCCCCTTCAGTGCATGAATTTTCATGCACCGGGCCTCTAGTACCTATATAATGTATAATATATACCTGTATCCCTGAGATATGTTACTATATAATGTATATTGGTAAACATATAATAATGTACAATTATATAAGATACAGATCCCTGGAAAGATCTAATAAGCTGCAATAAGTGTTCATAGGCAAAATAAGTTACCTTTCACTGGGTGAGTCCAGAGAAGGGAAAGGTATCATTAAAAAAGGACTGGAGGAGGGGTCAGATTTTAGTATGTGGAATTCATGGGCAGGAACAGAGAAAGCTTTCAGGGATGGAAAGCAGGATAACTGAAGACAAAGGGATGGATAAGCACAAGGCACAGTGAGTAACTTCATATGAAAATGCCAGAGGAAGAGGAAATGGATAGACACAGTTAAGAATGGAAGAGAATTTCAGGGTCCTTCAAATCACTAACTAGTACTAACTTGAAACTCTGAGTAAAGGTACACTTTAGGAATAAATATAAAAGAATTTATGACCAAAAAATTCCACAGTAAGTACTAACACTTTACTACTTACAAAAGATAATTTAAGGTAGAAGTCTGGAAATGAGTTGAACTCTTCTGCTTGAAGTCTTGAAACAAAATGGTCTTGAAGACACTTAGAACTGAGTTTATACTAATCAGCATTTATTCTGGGGTGGGGAAAGCTGACATACCTTAAAATCTTGATTGGGTCATGGCTTAGGCTATTAACCTACTTACACAATGAACATTCCTAGGGCATGAAAATCTGGTTACAGGAGCCTTCTTAGAAATGTCAGCAGGTGTGTGTGAATACTGATAACAGATTGGTTATGTATTTCTAGAAACAGAGCTGTTTACCAGTATTATTCCAATGGAACTACCAACTGCATTGACCACACTTTGAAAGGGACCCCAAGAAAGTGAAGTTTTAAAATTACAAATAGAATAAACCAAAAGTTAAACCTTTCCAAAAATCCTTATATAAAACAGAAAATTTCATAGCTTATGCGAGGAACCATTATACTTCTGACCCTCATCCCCTCAAAACCCAAGGTATAATTATAAATGGACTCTAAGCCTATTAAAAAAAAGATTCAATTTACAAATGTTTCCACTTGTGCATTTATAAGTAGCATTGGTTTATATTTCAAGGATGCCTCTATTGTGTAAAGCAAGATTATCCTGTTTACATATTTTTTAGAAGAAAATTTGTTCATTAGAAAAAAACCCAATTCCATCTGCAAAAATGGCAGCCAGAACAACAAAATAGGAGATTCTGAACCCAGCAGTGGTTGAGTGTCAACCTATGAACCAGGAGGTCACGGTTTGATTCCCGGTCGAGGCACATGGCTGGGTTGAGGGCTTGATGTAATTACTTTTCCATAAGGGAGATAATTCCTTAAGGGAATTAATCCCATGCTTTTCCAGAGTATTCCCAGCATAAAAAGCAAAAGCAGCCCTGGCTGGTGTGACTAGGTTGGGTTTGAGGGCCCTCCCATACACCAAAAATTCTCGGGTTCAACTCCTGTGGGTTCAGTCCCCTATTGGGGTATGTACGAGAGGCAACCAATCGATGTTTCTCTCTCTCCCTTCCTCTCTCTAAAATCAATAAAAGATTAAAAGGATTAAAAAAAAAAAGCAAAAACATTTTCCTTCTCTGAGCAGTCCTTGACATCTCTCATATGCATTAAATAAAAATGTATTTAATGTTAATGCTAAGATCTAACAAAGAAATACTTTTATATTTGCTGGAATTAAGCATGTGAAAAGAGGAACTGCCAGTATTAAAATTACTATTCATTTCCTTTACCTCTCTGAAAGTTGGAGAGGCTTAAAACAGAAAAGCCAAACATAAAGGAGGAATTTTCCCTATCATGCTGAAAGTGGTGCTATGAGATACATAAAATTTTTTTTTTCCTACAATTGGTTCCTGGATAATTACTGAATTTTCAGAATATCTTTTGAAGTTGCATTACTGTTGAACTTAGGAGTTTTAGATGATATGTGTTTATTGTTTTGGTGTAGATGAATTGTCAAGGGAGGGTTTTCAGCAAAATTTTAGACAATGAGCACAGGGGAACTTCTAAAAGGAATTTAAGTTCCGACAGACAATAAGTGTTAAATGCCAATTTTATCTCACAAAAACAAAAAATGTTATCAATTTATACTTTCTGATAGCCTTTTAAGAATTCTTTTTTGAATTCTTACCTGGATTAAAGTTTTGATGCATCATATTTTTACTTTTTTATTTACAATTTCTATCCTTCCTTTAAAGGTACAAAAGTTTTTAGAAAAGCAAAAGCAAAAAAGAAACCCTAGAACTTTACATTTCATTTCAATAACAAACTGTTGTCTTAGAGCCAGCTATTAGAAACTTCTATTTATCAAATGAGAAAATATTTCAAATTCAAAGTGAAGGAAAAAAAGTTATAGAAAATAAAAATTTATCATCTATTAAAATTTCAGGAAGTTCTACATTATCTAAAGCAATTCTATAATTTTATTCATATATTTTGTGGAGTTCACATATCTTTTTCTTACAGCAAACATAACACTGTAGGCCACAAGGAGCTGCAGTA
Organism: Myotis brandtii; assembly: GCF_000412655.1. Taxonomy (NCBI): domain Eukaryota; kingdom Metazoa; phylum Chordata; class Mammalia; order Chiroptera; family Vespertilionidae; genus Myotis; species Myotis brandtii. The sequence continues at coordinate 3,720,109 of NW_005363502.1, read as the reverse complement.
CTATTGTTTAATTAGCAGCAAATTAATATTTTATATCTGAATAACTGGACAATAAATAGCCTGCTTCTTTGGATGTGGATGTTTAAAATGTAGTATTACTGCAGCTTCATAATGTGACTGCTATTTTACAGAGCTTATACACACGCAAAAATACGATCTTTGTCTATATTTTATACAAATACAACAGTAGTTTGTGAATACATTTTAAGTACATGATATACATGATAAGCCACTTGATTTCCCAATATCACAGAATAGCCATTTTAAATGCAATAAAAATATACAAAATTCAGCCTGGAATGCAGATTTTTTTTCTTTTCTATTTTGACTCAAAACTTTATCATTAGAACATTTAAAAATATTAGTTCAAACACTTTTTCATCAGCTAAAAATACAATTTCAGCAGTCCAGCTTACGTTCAGGCACGATGCAATTCCTTTCCTAATGGATTCCCAGTTTTTGTTAAATTCAAAGGGCCATTAGTAACACATAGCTTGTTCTTCACTCTATACCATTTTATAAAGCCCACTTTTCTTTATGAGTTACAGTCATCTTGTGGACAAAAGCTGGGTTTGTTCTGGTAACATTTGCATGTCCAAGATTTCCTTTTGCAAGTGCACATGAATACATTGTGGTGGGTGGTGTAAAAGTTTGTTAATGACAAATTAAGTCACAGTATAAAAATATATTGTACACCTTTACACCTAATGAAGTCCTTTTTTTCCTATGGATTAAAAAAAATACGACTGAATGAGACAGAGACGTTTGTAGCACCATGAAGAGTTGTATCCCAAGTTACATTAGCAGCATGATCCAACATAATTGAAGGAGTGTTTCTGAGAAGATAAACATTCATTCTGGTTCATCTGTACCACTGAAGCTTATATAATGAAGTGTGTTATACATTAGCAATAGTTCTGTTATTTCTACAGCTAGGTAACTTATCAAAAGACACTGCCTTCCATCCTCAGAGGGTTGATAATGTTGTAGGAGGGCATAAGGGTGATCTTTGAGTGCCTTTTGTTGATAGTATTGAGTTGCTTTATATGATCAGAAAGTAGCTCTTATGGGTTTTTAGCACAAAACTACACAAGACAACTTATGTAATCTATGTAATCAGAACAAACAACCTGTGTTGTCGACATGACTACTGACACAGTGAGAAAAATAAGACAAAGTCAATTTAGCCACTCATTTGTCAGAGATAACAGTCTGCCATTACTAATGAAGAATACTCAACATTTAAATGATCTCCTCCAATGTCACATGGATCTCAGTAGGCTAGAAGCAACTTGGGTGAACTGGTATTTTTACATTTACATACTGGGAAGACAGTGTGTTTTGAGACACGTAAACCTTGTAAAAAAATAAACCATTGTAAAACCTTATGAAAAGACACACACTGATTCTGTGCAATATAGCAAATTGATAAGAAAACACTGTAAAAATGTACCTGTTTAAAATATCGTCTACCATTTTTGAACACAAAGCATTATATATCAAAGATCTACATATATATCATCTAATGGCACTTGAAACAAATCATAATAAGTCTTAAAATAAAAGGCATAGCCTATAAGAAAGTTTCTGTAAAGGTTTAGATTGTTTGAAAGTGCTATATCTTGTAATGTGTGTAGTATAGAGGTTGACCAAGCTCTATTTTTATTAAAAAAAAAATATTGGCCTATATATGTGTATTGCTCACTAGATGAATGATCCTGAAAATATGTACTCTTTAACATTCATTATTAGCTTAAAAAAGCAATCAGCTCTGGCTCATGTTTCAGTCAGTATATGGTTTTTAAAAACCGCTACTGTCCAAATTAACACAAATGACTAAGAATAATAAAGCACAAGCAACAAATAGGCAAAAATACGTAGTTTGGAAGAAATACTAAATGAAATTTAAAAGCTGCACAAAGAGTGGTGCATGATCAGCCAGGACAACTGAAGTTTTGAAAAACTGAATTTGGTGATAGGATTTAAAAATGCAAATTTTAACAGTGACCAATAAGTATAAAGATGACATTTGCATATATCAATGGATAGTAATTGCTTACTGTGCCATGATCCTTCCACAGTCATGCTTCCATGTCTGGTGATCTAATTTTCACACAAACACGTGGAAGTTCAAACTGAATGAGGTTCAATATCTTGTCTGAGGTCCACATTCTAAACTGAAACATTTTTACTTAATGATCTTTATTATTATTATTATTATTTTATTTTTAACCAAGCAAAGGCACTCTAGAAATTTCAAGGATGATGATTCTGGCCACTGGAGAATAAAAACAGCATTGGCAATAATTAGTTTTAATTATATCCAGTTGACATAAAAACAGATGTCAACTTTTTTTCTAGGAAAGAAAGAGAGCCAATTCTGTGTTGCATACTTGTTAGACCATTGTGCAATGAAAATAAATGAGTCTGCCTCATCTTTAATAGAAATTCTCTCCAAAATGGTTTAGTGACCACTACAGTCAATTTAAAAACAACAACAAATTAAGCTGAATTCCCTCTTACTTGGAAGTGCTATTTTAAGTCTATGGGGCAGCAACAGGCAAAGAGGTGTATGTATGAAAATTAAGACTCTATACTTTTAATACTGGTGCCCTGAAAGATGTGCCTCCATGTATTTAAAATCCATACAGGGCGAGAATTAGGCTAAAAAAATATATATACATATATGGCGCCATTCCCATTTCTAAAATGCTTTATTTAATAAATCCTGGTACTCCCTTTTTTAAATTTTTTATTAGCAGTGAAATACAGCCTACTAAGGCCAATGTCTCAGTTCATCAATTTGATTTCCTCCTTAACAAATTTTAGATAAAGTAGTGTTTCCACACTTGTATTTGTGATTTCTATTTAAAAATAGGTTTTCTATTTATTTGTGCTCTGTCACCAAATTTTTTTTCCATTTTTAAAAATGGTCATTAAAGCAATATTGAACACTAATCATTCAACTAATGATTTCGGTAAGCAATCTGTTTCATAGAAACTAAAGGAAGCAGTAATAAAGCAGAGCTAAAAGCCTACTTTCAGAGAAAATATTCTCCTAATCAAAAGCTTAGGAGCAGTTTGAAAAAACTTTTAAATGTATTTCCTTATTAACATATATAATCTTAATGCCTTTGGAACACTTTTATAAAATGTAATTTTTAATAATAAAATTTAAATACATAAGTATAAAACTACAGCTCCTAGGACTAAAAAAAATAGGAGCATGATAAAATATCAGGAGCCAAAGTTCCTTAAGAGAGCAACTTTGATTCTATGAAGTGCGATAAATGTGTGTGTGTGTGTGTATGTATAGATATAATATATATAGTGAAACCCCCATTTACATTATTACAATTTACATTCCTCCACAAATTATACTACTCCCAAATATTTTAAATAATGCATTATATTCAGTAATCTGCACTCATTTTTATAAATTCTTGGTAAACATTGCAATCTGCAGTGATAATTGGCCCTATAAATAGGAAAAGAAGCTTCCATATAGGGCTGAGTGCTCAAAAATTTCTTTCTTTCTTTTTCTTTTTTAGAGAGATATATACTCTTCTATAACCTCCCATCCCTCCCCCACCCCCCACCTGCCCCAACGGACAGGCTCCCAAATAAGGTGTTAACAAGTGCTTAATAGATATGTTTTTAAGTTGATGTTCCTACTGACAATTAGAAAAATATAATAATTTGACCTTTCAGAAGATTATGGTCGTTGTCTAACATGAGGAAAGCCTATAACGATTTTATTCAGTGAACAGAATATTTTTGATTATTTTCACATTAACTAAGATAGTGCTTGTTTTACTTACTTTTTCTCCCTCTAAAAATTCAACTTATTTACAACATTCCCCGCATTTCCCAGAGATGTGTAAAAGTGGGTTTTACTGTATATATTTTTAGTTGCTTAAAACTTTGTGATCATTCTTCAAATAGTTTTCTAATGCATTTCACTTTAAATTCTCCATCTGAAAATAGCAAGGAAAGATGAATTAACACTAAATAAGAAAGATACCCTAGGGCAAAACTGTTGTTTTTGCTTTTGGCTCTTAAGGGAAAGAAAATGTAATCAAATTTAGCTACAAGTGATATAAGCAATAGGCTTTTACTTTACTCCTAAACAGTCTAGTTTCCAACTCTGGCAACAGGGGCATGACCCCTAGACAAGTCCCTAAGTTGAACTGTATACTTCGCATCTATCTTCCTGCTTAGGATGTTTTACACACCATCTAAGCTGGGACAGTCCATTCTGGGGTAAATACACCTAATACCTGTGTTCCACAATGGTTCTAGGTTCTGGACTAACTGTGGACTAACAATGAAAATAAAATTGCTGGCTGCACTTGACCCACCCTTTGGCCTTGAAAGGTGGAAAATATCAAAGTGAGCTGTCTATATACTGACTTTGAAGACTCCGATGCCATATACGTTAGTATTAAATGGAAAGAGAGCAAGTTAAGCAGTTTAAAATGTGGCAAAATATCCTGTGTACTAATTTAAGGCCAACTATTAAGTAACATGGAGTGCTGTGTCACCTTAATAGGAATCTCTTTTTGCTATAAATACTGGTGCTTTGTGTTTAGGTTTTGTTTTCTTTATATGTGAACAATAAAGACAGCAAATATTTGAGCCAGACAATAGCAAGTCTTCAAAATATACTGACCTGAAATTATTGTATATCTAAGAAATACTAGTTATCTCCCCAAACTGGATTCTTAATTCATTTGAAACATTTGATTTATGAATCCATGTAGAAGCTAGTAAAGATTTAAAAAACTCTTGGGTTATTCATATACATTTTAGAAAATTTACATTCTCTTGCAAAATTTTTTAATGAGCCAAATGTCAAAAGGCAGAGCCATTAGTAATGGAACAAAAATTCTAAGATGAAAAAGTAATTTGAATGTGGGATTTGTAAGACTTTACTACTAATAATGGCTTTCCTATATGAAAAATAACCTTGAAATATGACAATTGGCAGTGAATTAGGATGAAATACCCAGGTAAACATAACTGGACACCAATGGTTCCAAAGCTAATTTCTATTTTCTACTGGCTTAATAAAAATTGGTACTATACAAAAGCAGAAACTTTTATACTGTCTAAAAGTAGGCACTAAAATAAAAATAGTCATCTAAGGCAGGGCTACACATACATTTCTGTAATAAATCCACGGCTTGGAGTCCTACTGAAAAGCCTGGTGGAAACGTGGTAGGGTGGTGCTTGTGCTTAAACTACTGGTGAAAGCTGCTGACAGTGAGTGCAGAGATCCAAGACCTATAGTGTTTGCAGGATCCTGAAGATCCTGTGTCTGTGAGGGGAGCTGAGACATAGAAGAATGTGCTTCTTCTTGGGAATAGCTCATTCCAAGGCTCCCCACTGATATCGGATTATAGGGAGGGCCATTTAATGGTATGAAATTAAACAACTGAGAAAAATCCAATGCTGGTGTGTTTAGGGGGTCACTGATGGAAATAGAGCTTTTTGACAGGGAGAGGTCCCCTGCACCATCATCAAGGGACCCAATCTGAGAATCTAACCCTAGTTTAGATGATGATGCTTGAGAATCCTGGGATGAAGAGGGCACGCCACCTTGTAGCTCCATCAGATAACTCTCAATTTCCCCCTTTAATGGCTGTTCTTTTTCAGGAATAGAAATTGCGTATGAGGTAGAACTGAATGGGTATTTGAAGGAAAGGTGGTGAGAAGGATGAACAGCATCCATATCTATTGGGCATGTCATTCCCAAAGGTAAAGTTGTGATCATTTGGTGGGCAGATCCCGAGCTCTGCATGGACTGAAATGGAGTGTTATAGAGGTTTAACTGCAAAGTGTTTGTGAATGGCTTTGATAACAGTTCACTGGAAGGTAAGGACATCACCGGAAGGAGCTCATCTTTTATAGGCACAGAAACATTACAGGTAAATGGATCCAGAAAATCCACTGGTTCTGTTTTGACCTTCAGAAGTTCTTGATTGTGACTCTTCTTCATATGTCGAGTCAGGTGATCCTTTCGGCCAAATCTCTGTGCACAATACTGACAGAGGAAGTCCTTTCTTCCAGTGTGCACCACCATATGTCTCCGGACATCTTTCCGGGTGTAGAATCGGCGGTCACAATGCTCGCACTGGTGCTTTTTTTCTTTAATCCCGCCAGACGACTTGCCTGCATGAGATTTAAGGTGCTCCAGCAGCACTCCTGTGCTTTCAAAAGTCTGCAAACAAACCTTGCAAGTGAGGTCACCACTTGTTGCAGCATGCAAGGCCAAGTGACGTTTGAATCCAAGCTTGGTGTTGTAGTTCTTCCCACATTCTTCACACTTAAATGTCTCTTTGTTAGGGTCATGTGTATGTAGGTGATTCTTCAGGTGATCTTTGCGGTGAAACATTTTCTCACAATAATTACACTTGTGGGTTTTCTCAGGAGAATGAGTAGCCATGTGCCTTTAAATACAGACATATTCTGTAAGTATCATGACAAAAATGGTACGTATTCACTTTTCAAATGGAAGCTAAACTGCTATGCTAAAACAGAATTTCTCTAATATTGGACACTTTTAAATTTAGTATGTACTACAAGGGTAGTTAATATACCTAAATATTGCAAAACTTGAGTCATTTAAGTTGCCACTTTAGTTTTCACTGGCTGGTTTTTAGCTATTATTACAAAAGCAAATGAATAAGACTGAATATACTCACGTAAACGTCCAGACCTTTTCTTGTAATTTCTTTGTACAAATGGAAATTCTATTCTTATTAAGCATTTCACTTTTAAAAAATCCAAAGACACTAACACATAAAAATATGTGATTTAGAATACTAAAACTAGCCAACGTCTAATCTACTTAACATTTCCTCTCTGCAAATCAGCTAAAAAATGTATATACAAATATATATGTTTACACTGGCTTCACATGGCCAACATCATAGCAAATATAATCTGAAAGACAAATAGAGTTTAATACCTTTGTAATTTGTACTTAGAAACAAAGGCCTTGGTGCAGTCTTGTTGTATGCACTTGTAGGGCCTCTCTCCTGTGTGAGAGTAGGAGTGAACCTTTAATTTCTCAACACTGTTAAAGGCCTTGTCACACAGTTGGCAAGGAAAGTTTTTTCTTGGTTTGGTTTCACCACGCTTACGTTTCCCTGAAGGGACTTTCTGGGTATCTCTTACTTCTGACAAATCACCAGGAATGACAGTGGCCATCGCAGCCTAAACCAGGCCTTCTTGTTGGACACTTGGGAACTGCCCAACTCCACTAAATGATTTAGCTTTAGGTGGCTTCTCAAGTTTCATGTGGTCGTAAAAGAAAGCAAAAAGGGACTGGAAAAAAAAATAAGAAACAACTAGTTTGTAACTAAATTTAATTAAAAATTTTTTATTTGCTATGTGATGCTTTTGAATTAAGAAAGAAACCATAAAATGGATTCAGCTGGTCTAATGTAATATCTGTGGGTTTCTTTATATTTGTCAAAATACATATTAATGCATTGCTCAGAATGAACAGTTCACACATCTCTTGCAATTCCACCTGATAAACGTTGTACTTAGGGAAAGCAGTCGCGATTTTAGAAGCTCTGAGGAAGCATCAAAACATGACACTAATCTATAAGGCACTTCAGTCTCTTCCCAATGATATCCCTCCATTGGTGGTGTTTATAGCTTTCCTTGTTTTTAGTGTCTTGTTTGTGACTTTTATGCCATCACAGAATAAACAGAACTGTGAATTATGAAAAAACAACAAAAAAACATGACACTAAAAGTGGCTTTATTAAGCTTCAAATTTTACAAGGTACTAGAGAACATAAATCTGACTGAGAACATAAAAATGTTTCCACAAATATTTTAATGTCAAAATTATTTTAATTTTTACAAGTTGGCTCTAGTCACATTCTTTATTACAGGAAAATAAAATATAAATAAGCAACTGAAAACTCTTTTAGGCACCTTGTGAAACATTTAGTCCATGAAAGATGTACTTAATGCACAGACACCAGAGGCCTGAAAGAGTTGAATGCATCACCCAAAATGAAAATTTACTCTTTATACCAGTGTCATCACACGCAGAGGAATTTCTGAGTCAAGAGTAGAAATGACTTATCTTCATAACAAATGTGCATTCTTGACATGGAAAAGCCCCCCCTTTTTTTTTGCATTTAACTGGTGTCTGTGTCCATTGGTTAGGCTTATATGCATTCATACAAGTCCTTTGGTTGATCTCTCCCCTTTACCCCCACCCTCCCCAAGGAAAAGTCTTTTGATGTTATATTAGGTGAGGACCATGGCTCCTTGTCATGTGGAGGGCAGAAGGATTCGGTTGAAGTGATTTTCCTCACCGTTTTTTTGTTTTTCACATCATAGAAAATGATTCTATTCATTGGGCAGACTGAACTAGAGTCATCAGGCTTCCCTAAGAGCGGAGGGGTCAGTCTTTGACACACCTGTAACCTGTGTGCAGCACACCAGTGGGACTTCTGGCTTAGAGCATAATACCTGTGCAAGGATACATCATTATGAAGGTGTTTGAGGTTGTAAAAACATGTGTCAGAGTTCCAATTCATTATCGGTGCTTTGAGAAAGAATGAAATGAACATATTTTATGACAAAGAGTTATGTCTACTTAAGCAAAAATTTTAAAAACTGACTGAAACCTTTGAAAATTTATGGACAAGAGAGAGTTAATAATTTCAACTGTATTTCTCAGAGTAAGAAACCAACCCCCAAGAGTCAATTGGCATAAAAGAATTCAATGATTCCTCAAAGTTCATGAATGCTAGTTTAGCAATATACTTTTAAGAGACACAGAAATGATAGTGAGATAAAGACTGGGGATGGGGGGTGAGGGGAAGTGGGAATGGGGTGGAGAAGGGTTAATGGGGGGAAAAAGAGGACATCTGAAATATTTTCGATAATAAAAATAAATTTTAAAAAAGAGAGACACAGAAATAATAACTATAACCTCTTTAAAAAGGATTGATTTTTAAACTGAAAACTGAATGTGGCCAAATGACTGCTGTCAACTACTAATCGGATTTTTTTATCCTATTACATATTCAGAAAAAAAAAAAGAAAATCAGTTTCTTCACATCACTTGTCTTTGGCATGAGACTGACACTTGTCTTCACAAGCTAGAGGTATGACACTGACCTTCACAGATTCCAGTAATATTTTTGCAGGGGCTCTAAATTTAACCTGCATTTTTGTAAAATTAAGTGTATATTACAATAGACCCTATTGTATTTTAATGTAGAGGTGTCACTAAACCAGTGGTTGGCAAACTGGCCCCTTGAGTGTGGCTCTTCCACAAAATACCACGTGCGGGTGCGCACGTACAGTGCGATTGAAACTTCGTGGCCCATGCCATGGGGCCAAAGAGCCGCATGTGGCTCGTGAGCCGCGGTTTGCCGACCACTGCACTAAACAGGCAAAATAGAGTAATCACTTGGTGATTAAAATGTAAAGCGTGTGGGTAAGTTTATCAGTATTTGGTTCATGCATCCTTCCTTCATCAGTAGGTAGACACAGGCAAGGCCTTTCTTTATGCTGTTCAGACTAAGTCTCCACTGCAGTTTAAAAGTGACATGAACACAATAATACAACTGATGTTACTAATGCTAATGCAGTATGTGCCCTCTGATTTAAGATTGGGTTTGGAATCTCAAGGACTTGTTCTTTTTCTATATATTCTTATTCAGGAGACACCTTCTCTGCCTCACTCAGAAATATTTAGAGTTATTCTTCTGTAACCAGTAATGACACTGTAAATTGGTATAAAGCACTCTCCCAGGCAGGAAAAAAGAGCAATTTTGACTATTTGATTTCCTATCATGATGCTTTTATGCCCTTATTTAGAACATCGTAGGAAACAAGCTAATACATTTTTCAACTGTAAAATCAACACAGAATGCAAAGAATCTAAATCCCTGTTATATAGCTAATATCTGAAAATATTTCAAAGACTGGTCATATCTGTCAGTGTGTTATGAGATCCAAACATAATGGGCAGAGAATTCCAGTTGAGAAAAATGATAACTTCTAAGTTATTGAAAAAATTATACAAAGTACACCATTAAACAATATATAAAAGCATCTGATTGTATTAAAATTGGTGATACTCAACATGGAGTAACAAATGAATTGTTATCTTTGGATGTACATACTGAGCAATGAAGAACTGCAGATTTCAAATATTACACTTTTCTAAGACCAGCTGAAATTTTTTCATGGCTAATAATATCTTTTTATCTCAATATATTACAAAACTCAAATAAGTTATTGATGCATTTAAAACTTCAGAATAAATACAAGGCTGTGAACTCAACATCAAATAAAAGTATACATTCATAATATGCATATCAATCAATTACTTTAAAGGTACATGCACAGAACTACAGGGATTTTTGTTCAACGCATACCTGATGACAGATGGAAAAAAGCCTCAGACCTTGATCTTAGCCAGTCCCACTGACTCTTCGTGGAAGAGAGCGGAATCCAGTCCTTCCCATTTTGGCCAATCTATGAAACAAAAAATAAGAATGGACTACACTCTAAGTGGAACCAGCATATAAATGATGGAAAATAAAGAGTAGAAGAATTGCAATTTCATGGCACATGCTTACATTCCATACTCTGCTGACAAGTCATGCATTAATTTTTACCAGTTGCAAATTTATTAGTTCTAAGCACATTTACAGAATGCAGAAACAAAAAATAAAATAGTATTACCTATATAAGTGGCATTTTGTGATGCTGAATGACTCCCCATTTCTTTCCCAAATTTAACTTTTAAAATCTAACTTGCCTACTGAGAGAAAAGGATATTAGAGCTACTATTTGTAATCAAAATTTCATTAAGCTTAATATTATGGAAGAGACAAACTCAGTTCTCTCTTGGAGAGAGTGCATGTGGAACATCATCAAAGAACAGCAGTCTCCTGATGGGAGCACCTCACATGCCCACACTGCACACGCTTGTGCAATTGGGCTTGTTACCTGCAATACCTGACAATTTATCTCTCCTAATGCTGCAAAGATTGCTGAAATGTAGCAATAACTCTGTGCTCTTCAGATTTCAAAAGCATGCAAGGGAAGTTAAATATAGGTTTGCTGTAGGAGAAGGGAATGCCAGAAAGAAAGCATCATTTGGTTTGAAGAGTACATTGTTAAACATCTTGAAATATCTTTAAAATGCCTATTAGTAGCATGATCTTCAGGAGACTAAGACCATGTATAGAAAAAAACCTGTTAAGTGATTTTTTTATTGTACAAGTAAGTGTGAAAAGAATAATGGTCAAAGGCAGAAAAAACTACAATTATTATAGAGAGTACAGGGCCCAGAGAGCTAAAGTAAATTGGGTATCTTAGAGATGAACGTTCAGAATCATGATTACAAGAACTTTAGAGGGATAATATAAATCAAATAGTTAGATACAATAAGAAAAGAATTCACCAAATGACAGAATAAATAAAAATAATTTTACTTAATGTTCTAAACACAAATCTAACTAATTTCCCCTGACATCAAAATTTTCACGTATTTTAAGAATTTGATGATGTGTAAATAAAATATTTAATAGAGGACATTCAAGCATCATTATAAAAATTCTAACAGTATATTTGAAAGCAGCATTATTCTCATGGTTTAACAGTGAAGAAAAATAAAAATTTAGACTAATAAAAGATATTTAAAAAGTTAAAGCAAAAGCTCCATTCTTTTGTAAAGCACAGGACATGCATAAATGGAAGAGCTGAATTCTGCACATCAAAACTGCAAAATAATAAAATTAACTTTGTAAATACTTACTTGCCCAGGGCACATACTGAGTTTTTGGTAGGGTAATTAAGAATATGAGTCTGTTTTATGTATTATGATATTTTAACAATATAAATACCTTACAAGTGTACAGCATTTCCATCTCTATTACCGCCCTGGAATTCAATGGATCTGAGAGGCGGACACATTTATCATCACTGCCATTTTAAGGTGAGAGGCCCAGAGAAGCTGAACATCTTGACAGCGTATATGTGGTTAAGCATATGTGGTCAAGGAGGGGCTTATGCACTAAAACTCCTATTTCACTCTTATTCTACTGCATTCTAAAAGAGCAGGTTGGCAAACCAATTTGAAAGTAGATAAATCCTGTCATTACACTTAAAAAAACAAGAATGGGGGGTAGTGCCTATTTTCTCTATCAGAGCTGCCAATATGATCCCCACAGAGAAATAAATTTAAGATTTAAAAGGCTCCTCTTAGTAAAGACAGTTTGCAAAGTGAAATTTAAATAATTTAAGTATCAGTTAAAATAATAACTAGTATAATTGTTTAATGGGTAGGAAAAGATCTAAAACCAAAGATGACTAGTAAACAGCAAATTATATATTCTTTTTTCCCCAAACAATATAAATTTTACTGCTATCTCAAATACATTCATAAAAATTTTATTTATGCTTATTATTCATTGGCATTTATAAAAGTCCTTTTGAGTTGAAGTATTTCAATATAGTTTAAAATTATGCATCTTGATTTGAAATATTACATGTCTAAATTACCCCCACTACATATTTTACAGTCTGAAGTGAAATAATTTTTTTTATCATAAAACATAATTCCAATATCACAGTGATTTCTCTAAATTCAACCTAACCATTTTGAGTTCTTATGAGTGGCCAAATAATTTCAAAGGACTGCTAATTATTTCCCCAAACAAAAGAAACCAAGAGCTGGTTAGGGTTCATTATTACTTGGCCTGGTATAATAAACATAAAAAAATACAATTTGCATTAATGCAATACTACAACTAAAATGTCAACTAAAATTATTTGTGTATTCTCTTGTATAGGATTAAAAAATATTTAAAAAGGCAAATAGTGACTAATATTCTAAAAAATGTGCAACAAAATTCGTACTTCTGTTTTGTCTTTTTTACATATCAAGCATTGGTTACTATGCTTCTCAAATTATTAAAGTTCATTTTAGCCTTGATCTGAAGAATTGTGAAAGAAAGGTAGAATCTGTACATATAACCATTTCAAATCGCCCTAAGATGAAATAGCACTTCAGAAAATCCTTTTAGCTTTTGCTGACATTTTTTCTTAGGGCAACTTCGTATACATAACAATAATAATTAAAGGGGATATTGTGTGCATACAGGTTTATCTCCCATGTTTTACATTTTAAAATAGTGACTCACAGAAAAAGAACAAGCAAACATAAATCATACATCAAGGGTCTACTAAAACGAATTCCTATGAGGATGCTGGCAAAGGAAGAGACCTGTATTGAAACTGTTTCGATATTTAAAATGTCACAGTTCTGCTGTGATTTTTTATACTTACCTGCATCAATAATTCTTTCATATTTAAGTTAAAAGGCAAACATATACTTTGCTAATTAAGGGCAAATATCATCCATAATCAAAGCTTTACTCTCCTTTATGCTAATCATAAGACACTATTAGTAAACAATTCAGAAAATATCAACATTTGCTTGAAACATGTTTTTCTTATAAATAGGTAGGTAGCAAAAAAAAACTTACCAGTAGTTAATACTTTAATTCACATATATAAGACACAATAGAGCTTTGAATAATGTGAAATAAATTAACAAGATAAAATAATTGAAGATAGTCAATTTTTGAAGTAAAGGCAACAGCATACATAAAAATAACAGAATATTCTTTTTGAACCTGTATAATAATGTGGAAATTTTTTTACAGCATTCAATTTTTTGTAGGACTGTAAAATCACTTATTAAAGAATAAATGGAAAAAAGATATCTTGCAACTATAAAACATCTTAGATCAATTTAAAAACAGACTGTAGGTAGCATTGGGGCAGGAGCTGAGTCAGTTTTATTCACTGCTATTTCTCATAAAAGTAAAATTTCTGGTGAATTAGTTCAAATAATTAAAGGAGGGCAAGTGCTTACCAGCAACAAAATGAAATATAGCCTTGCTCAGGCACTATAGTAGGCATAGGACAGAAGATACACATCTATGTTCGAGTAAAAAAAAACCCCAAATAGCATAAATGCAATTTGGTTCAACATGCTAAATGCCTTAGCTTTGTAATGTCTTAGATGAAAACAATAGCAATTATAATAAGAGCCGTCTAAAATACTTTTGTTTCAGAAAACAAGCCTTCTCAGATTGATCTTATTGCTAAGGAATCAATTGGTTAAAGTAGATAATATCAATTCAGTTCCCATTCCTAAAAAAAATTCCTAAAGTGAAAACATGCCTAGTGACTGCATCTGTGACTGCTATGGAGATGAAGGATGGCTGGATGGTTAGATGGTTAGATGGGGCTGCTGATGTCTCAAGAGGAGAAGAGAAAGGAGGAGTGCCCACTGCAAAGCAGGAGACATAGCAGAGAGCTGGGTCTGGCACCTGACCCGCCAAAGTTGGAAGGAGGTACCCAAACACCTGGAATATTGAAAATTCAGCACTTAGTTTCCTATAGTAGATGTCATAGTTAACTAAATTAATTAAAAACAAGATGTCTTCTTTGAATTGCTGTATTTGATGTTTTCAACTTTTGAGGAATTCATGAAAATGCAGTTCTAGGACAACCCTTTTGAAATTTACCATTAAAATTTAGCCTTAACACCCTAAGCGCCCAGCCTGTTTTGTCTTCCGGACAGAAAGTACAGTGTCAGTCACCGGTGACTGGGCGCTTAACGTGTTAACTGACTCTCTCTCTCTCTCTCTCTCTCTCTCTCTTATATGTATATATATACACTTATATTTATATTTTAATCCTCACCTGAGGATATTTTTTCCATTGCTTTTTAGAGAGAGTGGAAGAGAGGGAGGGAGGGGGTGAGAGAAGGAGAAAGAAAGATCAATGTGATAGAGACACATCAATTGGCTGCCTCCTGCACTACCCCGACCAGGTTGAACCTGAAACCCAGGTACCCGCCCTTGATCAGGAATCAAACCCAATACCCTTCCATGTGAGGGCCAACACTCTAACTACTGGGCCATACCAGTCAGGGCACCTTAATGGATATTTAGAGAGCCTTATATCTAAATATAAATAAAAAGCAAGTAGAGAAGTGAAGAAAAATAGCATTAGTATTTGATTTTAAGAACCAACAGGAAAAAGTCAATGAATTCCAAAGCAGAACCAACAAAATCCAACGTCAGTTCTCTTCTCTGTAAATTAGGATGTTCCTTTTTGGGTCACCTTAAACCTAAGTATGGCTGTTTATTTTGTTTTCGGTTTCCTTAAACCAGCGGTCACCAACCTTTTGGATCTCGCGGACCACCAGTGGTCCGCGGACCACTGGTTGGCGACCGCTGTTCTAGAATACCCAAAGAGAATGACTAGACGCTCTGATGATGAAGATCAAATAAATTTTATCTTCCAATTCAGAAATATTTTTCTTGGTTAATTATTTTATGGAGCAAAAATGTTTAGGTTAAAAAGTTTCCTTCTCTTTTAGAAACGCTCTTTTAATGATCCATAACTTAGAAGTTAGCATTTCATTTTAACTACTATGTGGGGGAATTTTGTCCCCTTTGGTTGTTATTTTTATCAAAATTAAAAACTAAAAAATACAGATGAGTGGTATACCAGGGGTGTTTTCATTTACTTCAAATAGGGCAATTAGTATTTGCAAACAGGAAATGAAAGAGGAATAGTGCAAAAGGAAAGCAATGATGTCTGAGAGAGCAATAAATCACAATTATATCTTTATACAAAGTAAGATTGCTTAATGAAAACTTACAGCATTTTTTAGAGGTTTTCCCTGTTTGTTTTTTTGTGTGTTTTTTCCCCCTTTTTCTGGTATAAAGCATTTTCAAAATATTAGTGCTCTGGTTAGGATTATAAAGTAAGTAGCTCACAAGTCAGCTCAATCTGAAAATTTCATAGTTTCCAAGTTGCAAAGAGTTGTTTTTATTTTTAGTACCACTGACCCCTTAAATTCCTGGGGCTACCATAAAAATGCTTAGCACCAAGTATAATAATGTTCACACTGAAGGACCCTAAACACTTGGAGGACATGCCTCCATTCATTTTGGTTAACTGTCTAATGCTATTAAAATTACAAATACAGTATAATCCAGGCTTCATGTTTGAACTCCCCAAGCACTCATACTGAATCTGTCTATAAATTCAAATGAAAAGGCAGAAATTATACACATTAAGACAAAGTGATGAGGAAAGAAGGTTTTCCTTAATAATAAAAGCTCATGCAGAGAATTAGTTTTAAGCCATCCCAAAGTAAAGTGCACTTTAAATAGAGGTATGTGGTATGGTACACAACAAGGTACGAATGTTGTTAAGTGTGCAAAATCTTTAGCAGCACTAATCAATCTAATAAAAGCAGAACCCACATCCCAGGAAGGCTCCATACATGCCGTGACTCTGAGTTATGCCCATGTGGCTGTCCAGGACAAAACCACTGTGGAAACAACCACTTCTCTTTATTTCCACAGAACTGAAGGTCTGTGAAAGTCAGGAGAGGCTACTCCCTGGTCCACCTACAGAGGACCCATGCACTCCTCCAGCTGTCACAATTAGAAGAGAATTGATAATTATGCTTCTTCACCAATTTTACTTGAGCAAGAATGAACTTTAAAACTTTACCTCTCTGAGCCTTTTACTCCCTAAAATATGGACTATAAAGCTCTTCTTGAAATTCCTTGTCTCTCCTGCAGGACCATAAATTCACAGAGAGACTATTTATTCATCCTTACATCCCTAGCACCTGGTCAGGGCCCTGGCATGCAGTAGACATTTGATAAATATCTGTTGAACATAACTATAGTCCCTTAAAAGAATTTCAGGAATCAAAACAAGCAGGTAAACATGCTTTGGGATTCCTGGAATCTCAAATTGGTTTAATGCAAGTCAGAAGACAACCCCCACAGAATGAAACTGTTTTGACAGAGGGGTGGAAACTCAGGGGAGCATCAGAACCACCAGGGAGTCTGTCCTGTTTCTGTCAGTAGGTGTGGAAAACTAGGGAGACGAGCATGTGCTGCTCAGAGGCCTCAGGCATCCTGACAGGTACACCCCAGCAGCCCTCAGCTGGCCGGCATTTTTTGGAACATTTGTGTTTTCATATTGTTCCTTAAGCACATAGCACCTGTACTGATAATAATTTACCATTTGGAAATAGCCAATGAAGTTTTATGGGAAGGAAAAAGGAGCAAAGTAAAATTAAAAATCTTTAAAGAGGATGTTCTTCATGTGAAATTAAAATGTGATGAGGATGTCGAAAATATCAGAGAAAATCTTTGACTACAGAGACGAGAGAGACCAAAAGAGAAAATCTATGTAAATGTAGTTGACTAAGTAAAAGTAATGAATTATTTTTCTTTTCCTAGCTTCCAAAAAAACAGCTTTGTTAAAAAGAAGTTTAAAAACTACAATGAAGTAGGAAAAAAATCTGTAACTTGAAACACTAAAAAACCATTAACATCTTTTCATATATTTAAAACGTATTTATAAGATACGAATGACCAAAAAAGTTATACTAACTTGATTTTAACACTAAATCTCCATAGAATGCTGTAATCAGAGAGTTTTGGCCAGATTAATTAATACACTTTTTATTGATTATAAAGCTCTGTTCATGTAGACTGTGAGGCCCTGCCTGGCTCTCAGCCTACGTTCTCTTTTTCCCAGGGCTGGGTCCTGCCTGTGGTCGGTAGAGTTTGGGCCCATCCTCTGGCACTTGGCAAGCCATCTTTGTTTTTAATCAGTCTTCCCATCCCAGGGCTGAGGGTCCTGGCCTCTAAACCCCAATCCTGTGTCTGAGGTCCTGCTGACAGACTTACCTGAAGCGAAATCCATGTGTACCTGATTTCCAAATATCGCTACACCTTGATTCTGTGCCATTGAGCTGCATTTACAGGTTGGGAAATCTAGATGCCTGTGCATGTGCTCTTTCCAACAAGGGCTAACAAACTGCTGTTGATCCAGAGTTCCTTGTTCTAGCACCTGCCCCATCCCAGCAAGCAGAGCTAACCTTCCTTCCTCACCTGCTTATAGTTAAACAGACAGAAGGAGACAGAGTGGTAACATGGGATAGTCTATTACTCTGAGCAGGATTCTGACAAAGAAGAGCTCAAGAGTTCATCTGTGGGCTATTTGGGGACCTGAATAACTAAGCTCTTATAGCAGCTATGCATTTTGTGCAGAGTAAGGAAGACTGCTCCTTGCTAGTATTCCAATCCTTCCATCAGACCATAACTATTAATGAAGTCCTACTGAGCATAATACATATAGACAGACCTTAAAATAGTAAGTGGCATGCTTATTATGTGGCATGCTTTTCAAAGCTTTTAATATTTTATCTCAGATTATTTAGAAACTGGAGTGATTGATCACTTTGAAAGCTATGCCATATAATGATAAAAGCCACCTACCTGAGCCCCTGCTCCAAACTCTAGCAAGGTAACCTTATTAATAGACCATGATAGAATGAAGCATTCTGGGTGCCAAATACGGCCAAAGCAGCACCAAGAGGCAACCTAAAAAGAAAACAAGAGTTAGTTTGAAATTCCAAAAGTCAGACCCAATCTGGTCAATGGCATATGAACCAAATTGTTTTTTATTCATTATCACTTATTCTTATTCTTTTAAAAGTGAAAAGTAAACAAATCAGTATCCCCAGATTAATATATCTCCCCTCCTCCCACCAATCACAATTAAGTTATCTAATTGTTCATATTTTTATTTGGTAAAATATTTATCCAAGTCTACTGCTATTTCTCAAAATTGCTATTTTCTTCATTTATATACTAAACACATCACTATTTTCTCTATACCACAGTTTTCAGAAAAACTTTTTGAGGTGTAGATTCTTATTTTCAAGAACAGCCGAGGAAGAGGTCCTGCCTGAGGAGTGTGTCCCTCAGGCCATCTGTTCCCAGGAAAGAGTGCAAACCACAGTGCAGATAAGGACATGGACATTCTCTTTATGATGAGAATATTACTCGTTTGAAAGTAAATTCACAGGTGGCAACACACAAAGAAAAACCAAATGTACTCTGAAGTACTTAAAGTTTTGGATTACCCTCAGCTCCGTTCTGTTGGCGCAGGTAGTTAAAACCTGCCTCGATGGGCAATGACCAAGAGAGAAAGGAATGCCAGGTGTTCTACCCAGAAATCATCTGCTTCATTCCTTAGGCCAGAGAGTCAATGCTCAGTTATACATGGCTACCACTTTATTAAGATAAACAGCTGACAGTGAGGTGATAAATATTACCACCCCTATTATACCACCAATCTGAATTACTGGGGATGCTAACAGACAAGGCCCCTCTTCTCTAGGAGCATACAAGCTAGTTGGGGCTGTAGGGTAGATACCTAATGTCAAGTTAAGCAATATAACTATTAAATAAAATAGAAGCTGCCATAAGGCAGTATTAGAGTGAAAAATCAATAGCAAAAACAATATTATATGGTATAAACAAGTACCACAGAAGGTTAGGAGAGGAAAAGAATACTATGGATTTTTTTGTGTGATTTTTGCCTTGAAGAATATTCAATAAAGAAAGAGGGGGCGGGGTGGAAGGGGTGGGGGGGGACATGCTAATTAGTCATAGAAAATCGTTAAGTTAAAATTGCAGATTAGTACAGATTCTAAGTGATGTTCTGGCTGGAGTGTAGCTCAGGGTTTAGCTATTGTAGGAATTCAAATGAGAAAGGTGCACTGAAGACCAAATGTCCAGGATATTGTACACTCATGTACTAATGATGAAAAGTGGGGCAACTGAGACATAATGAATGAGTCAAAAGCACTAAAAACAAGTACTTGGGGAGGAGAGAGAGTGAGAAAGAGGGAAGAGGAGGAGAAACAGGAGTGTTTGTTCAAATGAGGTGGGTGCTGGAGTAGTTAGTCCAAAGCAGAGGCAAAACCCAGCAAAACAAGCATTTCCTAGAAGAAAGGCCACTTACATGCCTAACAAAGGAGATAAGGGGAAGGTAGACAAAGGTAGTTGTTGTATAGCTTACTCTACAGAATGATTCAAACCAAATTACTAGCTAACTCATGTTGGAAGAAATCAGGTAATTTAAAGTGTGGAGGGGCAGCCCAGCCTGTGTGGTTCAGTGGTTGAGTGTCAACCTATGAACCAGGTCGTCAAGGTTCGATTCCAAATC
This sequence comes from Myotis brandtii, assembly GCF_000412655.1. Classification (NCBI taxonomy): domain Eukaryota; kingdom Metazoa; phylum Chordata; class Mammalia; order Chiroptera; family Vespertilionidae; genus Myotis; species Myotis brandtii. The sequence goes on along the minus strand of NW_005363502.1, from coordinate 3,699,982 downwards.
AGGGTGCATGCTCTCTCTCTCTCTCTCTCTCAAGCTCCTTTCCTCTCTGAAATCAATAAAATATATTTAAAAAAATAAAGGAAGAGGGGCGGCAGAGACAGAGCTTCAAGAAGAATGAAAAAGGTGGCCAAATCCACAAAAAAGATAAAGCTGCTAAGAGTTATAGAACCACACTGCAATTTGTGCATAGAATTCAACACTTAGGCATGACGACACCAAACTTCAGCAAGAAAGAGCATTGTGGATGGGATGGGTGGGAGTGAGAGAATGGGAGGAGAGAGGGAGAAACACCTAAATGAGGACACCTAGTTGAGTGACAAGGAAATGACTTCCAGCAAGAGGATGCGTTCTCTCAAAGAGCCTTGCACTGAAACAGAAGAAAAAAGGTAAGATGGTGGCTAAAGAGGAACTCAGGATGCCAGGTGGAAAAGATAAGTGAGCCCTTTTCTACTGAGTATAAAGAAACAGAGAAGAAAATGGAGCATTCTGGAAGACAAGGCAAAATGGGAGAGGTTTTTGATAAGAAAAGGGATTTCTTTATAAACCTAGAAGAGATGTATATTCATCCTGGTAAGTTTTTAGTAAAACAGGCAAGGGATGCAAGGAAGCTGCTTAACTTCGCCAGTGCCAAGTGAAAGGGTCATATCTGGTTAAAAATGGAGGAGCAAGGAACTTGGCTTGGGGACAGGAGGGAAGATTAGAAGGCTATTCGGAGGACAAGACAGGGGTGTCCAGGGGCATCCTGGAGGGTTTTATAAAAACAAAACTTGCCATAAAGACTTAAATTTCTTAGTTATTCCTGGTGGGAACATAAACTGTTATAACGTCTCTGGAATACACTTTGGAAATCTGTAATCAAAGCCTTAAATGTTCATGTATGTTGACCTGATAATATATTTCTAAAAATAAAGCAAAAAAAAAAAAATATATATATATATGTATATATATATACAAGAAACAAAGATTTAAGTATAAGTGTGTTTAAAGTATGTTTTAATAATAAAAATTGATAACACTTAATAAGAGGGGTAAAGTATATTAACTATGTAACAATTAAAAATAATGCATTTAATTAAATCACATGGGAAAACACTAATATAATTGTAAAAATTTAAAATGTAGAACATACAATACTTAGAACTACCCTCTCCCACCAATACACTTAAATGAACCTGGGTAAGTTATAAATAAAAAAAAATTAGCAAGATATAGGCTTTATACCCTTCTACATTTTATAAATGTGTTACTTTTATAATTAGAAAAAGTTTTTACCAGAAAGAATGGTTTCTCAATAAACAGTACTAGAAGTTTGTTGTCCATTAAAAAAAAACACACCTTGGATCCATACTTCACATCATATACAAACTTAACACTAAGTGAATCACAGCACAAATGTAAAACTAAAATTATAAAAATTTTAGAAGAAAACACAGACTAAAATCTTGTCATATTGAGTTAGCAAAAAGTCCTTGGCTACAACACTAAAACCACAACCCATAAAACAACGAATTGATAAAATGAATTTCATTAAAATTTAAAACTGCTCTTCAAAAACAATGTTAAGAGAATGAAAAAACAAACAAATAATAATTAAAAAAAAAAACAAGCCACTAGAAGAAAATCTTTGCAAAGCACATATCTGATACAGAACTTATATCCAGAATATGTAAAGAACTTCCAAAACTCCATGATAAGAATACCCAATTAAAGAGTGGACAAAATATTTGAATAGACATCTTAAGATAAATGGATGGCAAATAAGCACATGAAAAGATGCTCAACATCATTATCACTAGGGAAATGCAAATTAATACCACAGTAAGATACCACTATCCACCCACCAGAATGACTAAAATTAAGAAGACTGACCATCTGATGGTATCAAGTGCTGGTGAAGATATAAGGCTAATGAAATCATATACCACAGATGAGAATGTAAAAATGGTACAATCACTTTAGAAAATAGTTTGGCAGTTTCTTAAGTGAAACATGTACCTATCACATGACACAGCCATTTCACACCTATTATTTACCCACAAGATATGAAAACCTTATACAAAGACTTGTACGTGAATATTCATAGCAGTTTTATTTGCAATAGTCAAACACTAAATACAACCCAAATGTCCAGCAATGTGTGAATGGATAAACTGTAGTAGAATCAGATAATAAACTACTAATAATTTCAATGAAAGAAAGTCAGGCAAGAAAACCCACAAAAAAAACAGAGAGAAAGAGTACGTATTATATTAGAGGCCCGGTACACGAGATTCGTGCACTGCGGTGTGTGTGTGTGTGTGTCCCTCAGCCTCGCCTGTGCCCTCTCTCAGTCTGGGACCCCTCAGAGGATGTCCTAAGCTGGATCGGGACTAAGCTGGCAGTCAGACATCCCTCTCGCAGTCCGGGGCTCTTGCAGTCTGGGACCCCTTGCTCCTTACCACCTACCTGCAGCAGAGGCAGGAGAGGCTCCCGCCACCGCCCCTGTGCTCACCAGCCCGTGAGCCCGGCTTCTGGCTGCGTGGTGCTCTCCCTGTGGGAGTGCACTGACCACCAGGGGGAAGCTCCTGCATTGAGCACCTGCCCCCTGGTGGTCAGTGCGCATCATAGCGACAGGTCATTCTGCCATTAGGTCGATTTGCATATTACGGCTTTTATTATATAGGACTAGAGGCCCGGTGCACAAAAATTTGTGCACTCAGGGGGCGGGGGGGGGAGGGGGGTCCCCCAGCCCGGCCTGTGCCCTCTCGCAGTCTGGGACCCCTCAGGAGATAACGACCTGCTGGCTTAGGCCTGCTCCCGGGTGGCAGAGGGCACGCCCAATCCCTAGGTGCAGCCCCTGGTCAGGCTCAGAGCAGGGCCGATTGGGGAGTTGGGGCGC
>NW_005363502.1:3629457-3696177 GCF_000412655.1 Myotis brandtii | reverse complement strand
GGCCAGCTTTAGCTCTGAGGCCTTGCTGCTGAAAACATAGATACAATGTTGCGGTCCGAGCCCGGCTGAATGGAAGCCCTTTTCTGGGGTTTTGTTTAGCTTCTTATTTGCAACATAGTATATAGTTGCTTAGAGTTGCAACTGAGAGGCTGGCAAGTTAGGCGGGGAACGTTGGAGTCTGCAGCAAGCAAGCCTTATGCTCGCTTCAGTGCCTGGCTGCCGGCCGCCATCTTGGCTGACAGTTAATTTGCATATACTCACTGATTAGCCAATGAAAAGGGTAGCGGTCGTACGCCAATTACCATGTTTCTCTTTTATTAGTGTAGATGATTCCATTTATATAAAATTCTAGGAAATGCAAACTAATCTGTAGTGACAGGAAGTAGCTCAGTGGTTATCTGGGGACAGGGGAGGGATCATTCACAAAACACATGAGCAAACGTCTGGGAATGATGGATATATTTACTATGCTAATTATGGTTTTAGGAATATAGACATATGACACAAATTGGTAAATTGTACACTTAAAATGTGTGCAATTTATTAAATATCAATTATAAACTCAAATTATAAAAGGAAACATTTTCATATTGAGAAAAACTTAAAATTAATAAGGATGAAAAACAAATCTTCATATGGATTTACTTAACTTTGCAAAATAATCCAAAAACAACTTTCTGTGAACTGATAAACTAAAACTCTTTATAAGGGCAATGCCTCAAAATGACTAAAATCTTTCCTTCCCATTTAGAGGGGGGAAAAAAAAAAGGAATATGGGCTTAGTGTAAGAGTAACATTCAATCTTTACTAGAAAGGATACATGTCTGGGCAGTTTTTATTTTTTTTTATTTTGGATATAACATATTTTCTTTGTTAGTTGATGGACATTTAGGTTGTTTCCACATTTTGGCTATTATGAATAGCGCTGCTATGCACAATTTGTGCACAAATTTTTGTACTGATATGTTTTTATTTCTTGTGTATGTATATATGTAGGAGTGGAGTTGCTGGGCCATATAGTAACTTTGGTTAGCCTTTTGAGGAACTGCCAAGCTGTCCTCCATAGCAGCTGCACCAACCTACACTTTTACCATTAATGTGTGAAGGTTCCAATTTCTCCATTATCTTTGTCAACATTTGCTAATGTCTGTCTTAAAAAAAATATATAGCCACCCCAGTGAGTGTGGAATGGTATTTCACTGTGATTTTGATATGCATTTCTCTAATGACTAGTGATGTAGATCATTTTTTCATGTGCTTGGTGGACATTTTTATGTCTTCTATGGAGAAATGTCTTTTCAAAACCTTTGGGCAGTTTTTAGAGCCACATTCTCAGCTGTCACCCTTGGAGGAAGCCAGTGCAGTTCACCTGTTGCTTTACAGACTGGCACATCATACTACATGATTTAAAGGCTTCAGGAATATACTCTACTGGAACTAAAACCTGCAAATAAATAGTTCTGAGATAAGTTCCATTTATCAAATATGAAAGGAAGTACCCACTGAAGTGTCTCAATTCAGCCTCTATATAGACCTTTTAAATATGTTAATTAGTGGTAGCCTTAACAAGAAAGAAGTGTCATGCTAATTGGTAGGCCTGACATTGATTAAAAACAAACAAACAAAAAACAACACCACCACCAAAGTAACACTCTAGCCAAGATAACAAATGAACAAGTGTTAGCCAAGCATGGGCAGATATTCTAGGTAAAGGAAGTCAGATACTGTATGGTGGATCTGGGCAACTTCCGGCAATCTGTTATTTTTGGAGCCCCAAAGTGAAAGAAGAGTAGAGCTATGAGACTGGAGACGGGTAGAGGAGCCTTGTGAGAATCACATTACCAAGGTCTGACAAATTTACAATAATTCTGATTATTTACAAATTATCCTAAATGAAGGTGCCTGTACCATTTGCTCCCCCATGTCCATCTTCAGCCATGTTTTTACAGAAAACAACCCATCTCTGCGCACCTTTGTTGACTTATGGAGCAGAATGAAGTAGTGATCTGCCTTTTGATTTTTATTTAGGTTTGCATTTTTTAAAAGAAATCTGACCTTCCTCAATCATAAACTCAGGCCTCTGCAGTGTTTGCTGATAGGTCATTAACAAAAAGGGGCTTAAATCCATCAATGTGAGGCCTCGGGGTTCTCTTTCTTGAAGCTTCAGCCAGGACCTGGGGCAGCTCCTTCTCCACTGCAGGGCACATCCTCTGGTTTGTGCCCCCCACCCCAACTTTGGTGAGATGTTTCATTATCTTAACAGTATAGTTCTGGCAGTTGTCTTTACCCTGCTCCTTTAAAACTCTGGCTTAAAGAAGGCCTCAAAATACAAATCTTTACATCGCTTAACAGAGCTGAGATCAGTACAGGGGAACAGGCAAGGGACTTGCTTTTTGGGAATAAGAACTGAATTTGAATCCTGCCTGACTGGCCCTACTATCAGTGTAACTTTGGACAGTTTGACCTCTCATCAGCATTTTCCTCTGCAGAATGGGAATACATACTTACCTTGCATTACTGCAAGAATAAACAAGGTTATAAAACCTCTAGCATAGTTCTGAGGGCTCAAAATGAAAAGCTATTATATTTAGTGTGCTACTCAGAAATAAGTACTGCCCCAAAATGGCCTAATGTGTACTTAAAAATAAGTTTTGTTTTCTTTTTCTTTTTTTTTTTTTTCCTGGCACAGGCTTTTATACAGAATCACAGCCAACAATCTTTGAAGAAGAAACAATGGGACTACTCTATGTGAAGAAGACTTTGCAGTCATATGTAATGTGAGATTTATACTAAAAGTGATATTTGGTACAGCAGTATACTTGTGATGTTCTCAGCTTTGTGACCAAATGGGGCCTACCTGAAATTTTATGGTGCTCACAGATAATCTCACATCACAGCTAAAATAAAACCAATCCATGTGGAGCCAGAAGTCATTTTTGCATGTTGAATGGGATGGTAACTTGGGAAATATGTGATTATTGACTATCCAGGGATGGGCTGAACCCTTCTCGTACAGGCTTAACTGTGGTAAAAGATTATAATGCATCCATGAAAATATTAAGATTACTAAAAATCAGAGAAAACAGCTACAAATTTAAAAACGTACTCTACTGAAGTACATAGCGCAACAAAATTTCACACTGTATATTCTGCAATGTGAATGTCTTTTTCACTCCGTCTCTCAAGTTAATCCCCAACCCTCAATCCTGAAAATGAAGCAAGGGTTGGTTGGTAAGAGGGGTAGGGAACTGAATCCCGTCTTGCAGAGTCAGGCTGGGGAAGGATTAGGTATAAAGCAGCGGTTCTCAACCTGTGGGTCACGACCACCAGAAGACACATATAGCATATCAGATATTTACATTACGATTCATAACAGTAGCAAAATTACAGTTATGAAGTAGCAACGAAAATAATTTTATGGTTGGGGGTCACCCGGCATTAGGAAGGTTGAGAACCAATGGTATAAAGGAAAGGCACAGGGAGGAGGTGGGGAGCCAATATTGCAAAAACACTAGTACTCAGCTAAGACTCATACCACAAAGGGGCTGCTCTAATAGACAGTAACTTCTCTTTGTTTTGAAACAAGCAATGTGTGATTTTTGAGGTTTCTAAATGATTATACATGTAATATTTTTACACCCTTGCTTATCCCTTGCAGAAGAAATGTTTCTAAATACTAGTAAATGTAATTTTAGCTAAGTAAATTTACATTAGGTCCACAATGTCAAATAGTTACCTTTAGCAACAATGCAGTGTCTGCCAAATTTATCCATAGGTACCTGCCACAACACTGGACTTGCTTGTTTTATTTTGTTTTAAAATTTTTTACTGGCATTGCTCTTCATCATAATGTAAGGAATGACATAGAGACCTGAGTATGTATTTTTCCTATGGAATACTGGACATGCTTTTGGGCCTTTCTGAACCTCAACATCTTTAACTGTAAAGAGAACACAGACGATTTTTGATTGAGTAACAGAGAAGTAAGGTAGAAAGAAGGCCACAGAAAATCATGGCTGGTGTTCTTTGGCTTTTTAAACTGGATAATATAAAACTATGGATCAATCCATGCCAGACGAGAGGGGGAAAAGTGACTTCAGGAGTAAGAAAAACAGGGAAAAAAACCCTCTTGGGTGTATATCCAATATTTTCAGTTGGGTCCCAGTGAAGGCTGCAGAATAAGCTCCATCAGAGCAGACATATTGCCTTTTATTATCCATTTCTATATCCCTAACATCTAGAACAGTGGACACACAAAGGAGATACTCAAATATTTGTTGAATGAACAGGAGAAGAGGGAAGGTGGGAAGCTCTCCATTCTGTTGGCCAAATGGATCTGTGGAAGAAAACAGCTGCCCAACCTACTTGATTACTTTTGTGAATAATTAGCAATTGATTGAATACTTTAAATTTGAAAATTCTTTTGTATTTCCCTAGAGTATTCAGCAATCAAGAACATCTTGTTCTTTCTTGACTTGGCCCACCCTCACAGACAGCAGGACGCTGCAGTCACTGTGCCATCTTGTGGTCGTATCTAGAAAGTTCGTCTTCCTCAATATAACAGTAGAATCCCCTTACTTGCACAGAGGCTCTTGGAATGGGCTGTAAAAATAAACTTTCGGGTAAATAAATAAACCTCTTTCGGGTAAATAAATGTATTTTTTAAATTTAATTTCACTATTGAGGTATCATGGAAAACACAAATTTTTATCAGGCACTAGTTGTACCATCAAAGAGCCTGTAATCTAGTAGGGAAGGTATCCCAAAAGGATACTTATAATTTGTAATTATTGGTAACACAACATAGAAGGTAGAATATGCAATAAAATAAGCACAGATTAGAAGAAATGGGAATTCACAGAAAGAAAAGATTCTTTCACACTCTGGAGATGAGAATTTTGGAAAGAAGAGGTAAGAGGTGGAGTACAGCCCCGAGGGGAGGAGCAGCCTGGAAAGGGCAGGGCCTGCGGAGTGTGTGGACTGCAGGAGGAGCAGTTATTCCTTCCCTGACTGGAGCCCACAGTGCCTTCAGGAGAGGAGTGGGCAAGGAGGCTGTAGAAAGGCAAGCCCGGGAGCAGACTGGGACCATGTGAAGGGCCTCTGCTTTAGGAAGGTGAACAGCAGAGGAAAAGGCAGTTTTGCTTGTGGAAACAATCTTTCCTAGTAATTACAGGGGTCACATGGACTAGCTGTGTGGCCTTGGGTAAATGACTTACCTTATTTTCAGCTGGTGTTTCCTCAGTTGAAAAGTGAGATAATTAAACCCTACAGGGTTGCTGTGAAGAATAACTGTTACTGTATATAAAGCACATACCACAGTAACCAGGCTCGTGTTAAGTCACAGGCGATAACGTGAAGCCCTTGAATGGCAGCTTATTTAACCAGCAAGGGGGAACCAGAACAGGTTTTAAAGAGCCGGGTAAGGACCAGAAGGGAAGAAGGCCTGTGACGGAGACACAGGAGGGATGACTTGCAACACACAGGTGTTTGGGGGAAGAAGTGTGGAGGGGGCAAAAGAAGGAACTCTACCACCTACAGAATGAACAGAAGAGGATGGTCAACAGTAGGGTAGAAGGAACACTACCGAACAGGAGGTAAACCAGGAAGGTTCTGTCATAGAAACAAAAGGAAGAGACTGTTTCATGGAGACTGATCAAAATAAAGACTAAACACTACTCCCTTTGGATTTAGCAACCTGTAGGTTTTCAGTCATCTCGGAAAGAAGTATTTCAGGGGTTGGAGGGTCCAGAATGAAATGATGAAGTTGAAGAAGGAATGCCAACGTGAGAATCCTGAGGCTCTAAGAATACATCACTCTTTGGAGAAATTGTTATTAGTTGGAGGGGAAATTATAGAGAGCTCTTTGTCACTGTTGTCTGTTTGATTTTTAAGATGGCACAGGTTTGACATGTTTAGGTTCGATAAGAAGGACAAGGTAGAGAAGGAAAGGCTGAGGATGAGACTCAGAGCACAGGAAGAGATAGAGGAGGACAGGGTGTGTGCAGAAGCTGAACCAAAGACCCTGCAAGGCACAGGTAGACGACAGAGAAGACAGTAATTAATGTTGCTTCACAGGAGAGGTGACACCTGAGTAGTTTTCAAGGATGAATAGACTTTGGCCAAGTGGACAAAAGGATGTCAGAACATTCTAGTAGAGAAAATGGCATGAGCAAGGGCAGGCCTACGAATCCCAGACTGACATGCCTAAGGAACTTCAGTAGTTTGGTGCTAGGTGAAGGAAAAGGGGAAGAAGGGAGAGAACATTCTTGGGGCAGAGCTGGAGAGTAACTGGGGACCAAATTACAATAGGCCTTGGGCTCAATATGTCCTTTCAGGCCTACTTTATACTCTCTTCTTCTAAATCACCCTGCAACGACCATTCGCAGTCATCGGGAAAGCCAAGAAAAGAAAATGCAAGGGACAGAATCCTTCCAGGGTTGGGAGCAGTAAGGTGGGTTCAGAGGGCAGTCGCTGGAGTGGAATGTTCGTAAGCACTAGTGAGAGCAAGCTGTTGGTGGCAGGCAGCAAGTGAAACAGAAGGGAATGGACAGCCCAAGAGAAAAGGAGGAGCTGAGAGTGGCAATCATGAAAGAACAGGTTCAGCAGGAGCCAGGGGTAAGCAGAGTTAAAGGACATGAAACTGGTCAGCAAGGTGCATGATAGGGTTCTAATTCAGAAGGAAGCAGTTCCAAGCCACAATGACATGTTGCAAAACATGCAAATGTGAGGTATTTTTATTATGTATTGTAATTTAAGAGAATCTTGATTATGACTTTTGAATATTCCTAACATTCTAGATTTCTCAATGGACATCCCCCAGACAATTAATACTTAAAGGTACCAAAAACAGGTGCCAATTTGAATCATTATTGTTTTTAAAAGGAATTATTGGGTAATATATATAATTACTCCCTTAAATTACTTGCTTCCTAACTTCTGATTAGTTCAGAATTTTTCCTCTCACTTTAATGTGAATATGTAGCATTAATATAAAGTGATCTTTCACTTATTCCGCAAGGTCAGTGATCTAAAACATAGGAGGAAAGACAGAAAGGAGGAATACAGGTTCTGAGCAGCCAAATTAGATGTTACAAATCCACACACATCATGAACTTTATTGTGGAGGTGAGGACCACATACCCTTCCTCACTCAGTGCCAATCTCACAGGCAAAATGATAACAAGTTGAGTTACTGAGATCTGGGCACAGGCAACCTCAGGTGTCAAAGGCAAATGTAATGATGGCAGCAGGAGGTGACTGCTAGGAAGGGAAAACACAGAAAGAGAAATATATACAAGAGAAATGAAAGGGCACAGACAGTAGCATGGTTGATGTGGCCGTAGCCCACGGTGGGGAGGGTAAGGAAATGGGCACTCCCATGGACTACTGGCGGCTACCTGAGGACAAACTGGTCATGCAACAGCCGAGCAAGAAAGGCACTTATCATTTTGTTCACTCATTTCACTCCTAAAAATTATTTAAAGAAAATAATCTGAGATGCACATAAAGATTTAGGCACAAGGCCATTCATCACTGCATTATTCATTATTTAAAGAATGAAAACAAACTACATAGCCAACAATTGGGGGAAGGCTAAATAAACCATGGTGCTCATCTCCAAGTACTCTGGCTTTTGAGGACTATGCAGAAGTAACACATAAACACATGGGAAATAACCTTTATACAATGTAAACTTTTCCAAAAGTAGAATACAAAATAGAGACCCCAATTTTGTTTATAAAAGTATTACCTATTACATAGGTTTAAGAAAAAAAAATGCCAGAAGGAAATGCCTATTAGTATTTACCACGTTTTTAATAAAGTGAACATTAATATACCAGAAATAAGATATAGCTTTACTATAATTATATTGATGTTATACTTATTGCTTATAGCACATAACTGAATTTTTACTTCTTACATATTCAATCTTTCCAACTTTTCTTTCTAGGGCATTATTATATGTTTGGAGGCAAAACACAGAAGTTGAATCTTACATAAAATGAGGAGCCACAGGAGCACGTCAAACAATCCAAAAGGGATGCAATTAGCAAAATCCAGACTTGTGGGAAACTCTACAGGACCAAATAAAAACAAAAACTTCAACGAAAATTTTAAGGGGGAGGAAAAGGAAGGGGAAACTTGAAGGTCAAAAAGAACTTTAAGAGATATATCAACTAACTGTAGATATGGTCTTACTGAATTTGGATCATGCAAATATTTTTAAAAAATTAAGAAACAACTGTGGAGATCTGACGCTAAATATTTGGTATTAAGGAACTATTGTTCTTTTGGAGTGTGATAATCGCATTATGATTATACTTTTAAAAAGAGTCTGAATATTTTGTAAATATGCCAAAAATATACAAATGATATGAAATAATTTGCATCAGAATAGTCTACAGGAGAAGGGGCTAGCATGGGTAGAGGGACAGACAAAATAAGACTGGCTGCAGAGGCAATAAGTGCTGAAACTGGTTATGGGTATATGAGGATTCATTCTACAATTCTTCCTATTTTTGCACATCTTTAAAATATTCTATATTAAAAAGTTTTTAAAAGACCTCAAAAGGCAGCACTACACTTAACCTACACAGTAAACCTATATGGGATATACTACAAACTGTGTGGGTACTTAATAAAGATTGGAAAGTCAGAAATTATTTTCATGCAGTTTATGATGCTTACAACTTCTGTGATCTAAGGAAAACACATGATCATTTCTGAAACCCTGACCCTGCCACAAAAGTCACAGACCAATCACAGGTTGATCTATGCTACTCGACTGAAGCCAAGAAGATACTTCTGAGGGTATGAGAGGACGTAAGAGTAACACAGTAACAGTATCTTTAGTAGTCATGGTCTTACAATTATATAAACTATATTGGGACATGGTTTTTAATATTTAGGCTTTCAAGCAATCATTCAGTATACAATGACTGGGTAATTTTTATCTCTAATAAGGGTGGGGGATAAATTATTGTAGCAAGATCAGGCTGTGTCAAGCTGTGACAAGGTGGATAAAATGTGGTGCTCATGGAAGCAATGGGTGTAGCGCAGTGGAAGGGCCCTGGACAGACCAAGCACCAGGAGAAAGCATTTGCTGCACTTGGTGATGGAGGGAGGGAGAGAGAGAGCGAGAGCGAGAGAGAGAGAGCGAGAGAGAGAGAGAGAGAGAGAGAGACTGCCTAAACTGGCGAGAGTTAGGAGAGGAGGTAAAGACGTGAAGGACTGTGAGAGAAAGAGGACAGCTGGATGGAGGTGGCAGGGTCAAGTGAAGGCTGCGAACCACTTTGGCCTGGAGAATCTTGAATATCTCCACTGGCTGCAGAAAAGGAGCCAATGGGATGAACACAACTCCATATTCAATGACACAAGAAAAGAGACAGTGCACCTTGAGCAGCAGCACAGAGCTTCTCAGCAGCTAAGAAAAGAAGGGGTTAGGGTACAAGGAAGGTTGGTGGTCAGGGAACAGACTGTTGACAGGGCATATCTGATAGACTCAATCTTCTCAGTGAACTTGGGGCAAACTTAGCTCATGTCTATTACAGATCCCAAGTAGACTATCTATTAGAGTATTAGCTATTAATAGATTAGTATTATTAGAACATAAATATTATAGATTTTTATTCTATTAAATATTAGAATAACTATAAATAAACTATTGATAGAATAACATTAATCTATGAATAGACTATTAGACTCTTAAGATATTCTAGTTCTATAAGAGAACTATTATCATCATTATTATTAGGTAGAATTTCATAGTGGACAGGTTGTTTAAAAAACAAAAACCATATGAGCACTTACATGAACCAGGTTCTATGCTGGAAATTTTTTCATGCATCTCATATAATACTTAAGTTACCTAATTTCTCTGAGCCTCATTTTCTTCCTCTGTGAATGAGGGTTAAGCACAGTACCTACCTGATGGAGTTAGTTGTCAGGATTAGAAGAGTCATGGAGTAAGCCCTTCACAATGTCAGGTGATACTGTTGTTCCAGAGAAGTCAGATAACTTCCCAATTCCTGGGGCCCGTAACAGTGCCCCGTAGAAGCTAACCAGCTTCCTTGGATGGCCAGCGACGGGGAGAGAGCAGCACAGGGGTGAGAACATACAGGAAACAGGTGGCCAGAGAGGCTGGCAGTAGGGCAGTAGTGGAGCCATGAAGCAGGCACCAGATTCAGGATCTGGGGATGGCTGAAGGTGTCTGCAAGGAAGTTAGTTCCCAGAAGCTGGAGAAAGTGTGTGCAGGTCCCCCGGCCTGAAGTGTTCTCAGCCCAACTCCAAGGAGGTAAGGGGGCCTGGAGCTCAGAGAGCCTGGCTTCTTGTGGGGGCACCAGAGGTAGTGCTAGCGGGAGGGAGCCAGCCCCCATGCAGCTCTGGTTAGGAGAGAAGACAGCACACACTGAAAAGTGGTCAGGCCTTAATCTCCATGAAAGATTCTCTGTGAAAATCCAGTGGAAGGCATCAGGACAGGACACACCACTTGCAGGACTGAGAAGCTCTGTGAGTATTTCCCCACCTTTCCCCAGTGTGGTAGTGCAAACACCAAGGGTGCAGGTGAGTGCGTCTCCCCTCACTGCCCTGTGTGCTGGCCTTTGCTTGGCTCAAGTCTCTCCTCTCTGTGAGGGCCTCCTGCCCCCCCTCCCTCTGCAAGTCTGCCTCTCTTTGCCCTCTTGGTGTGTGCAGATGCTTGTGCACCTTCCTCTGCAGGTGTCTGTGTGTTTCTCTCACCCACCCCATCTGGCTATGTGTGTGCACTCACCTGTGCCAACTCGCTTCTGAATTTCTCTGTTGTCTTGCTTTCCCAATGGGGATGTGTCCATCTTGTGTTTGCAAATCCCTAGGGGTGCGTGTGTGTATCTTTCTCACCTCTAGGTGTGTGTAAGTCCTTCTCTTCCTGTCCCTCTCCTGCTAAGGATGTGTATGTGGTGTCTCCTTCTACTCTGGGGGACTGTCTCTCCCACCCTCTAGATGTCTGTGTATGTGACTAGCTCCTTTTGGGAATGAGTGTGCCTCTCTCTCCATCTTAGTGTGCCTGGTGTCAATGTGTCTCTCCCCCTAGCCCCCAGTGCACTGGTGTGAGTGTGACTCTCCCCCCATCCTAGTGTGCCTGGTGTCAATGTGTCTCTCCCCCTAGCCCCCAGTGCACTGGTGTGAGTGTGACTCTCCCCCTACCTTCCGGGCGTGTGCTTTTCCCTCCCTGTCCTGGAGTCTGTCTCTCTCTCCCACCTCTCACCTTCTTCCACCTTCCCGATGTGTACCACTCTCCCCGCAGCCCACCTGTGTCTTCCCCCTGGCAGGGGAGAGACAAGCAGAGTTATCTGTGTGCCTTTCTTTCTCCTCTCTGGGTATGAGCTGGGTGTGCTTTTCTCTCTCCTCCCTCTGTATGTCTTTCTCCTGCTCTCTCTCCAGAAATAGAAACACTCATTCACACATACACACACACATACGTACAGTCTCCTGACATACGTGTCTCCCAGCCCGTCTGTGCTTAGGTATGTGTGTATGTGTTTCTCTCTGCAATTCTGGATCTCCCTTGGCCCTGGGTGCTCTGGTGTGTGTACATCCTGTCCCCCTATACAACATCTATTTGTGTCTGCCTTTCCTTGGGGGTATGTGTATTATCTCCACAGCAGCCCTGAAAGGCTTGCTGTGGGTGAGGGTTGAACTGCCTGGTGATGCTGAGGGGGATCTGTCTACACATGATGGAAAGGGCTCAGACCATAAAGGTGTGGGGGGGGGGGCAGGATGAGAGAAGCCACCTCCCTACCTCCCAACCTTGCTGTCTTGAACTTCACAGTTACCAGGAGACTGGCTGAGGGCCCAATCCAAGTTTCTTCCTGTTGAGCTGGAATATGGGGCTCAGTGCTGCCTGACATGCCTCTCCTGGGACACCCTCCTGGAAGGCTAATCACACACACACACACACACACACACACACACACACACACACACACACACACACACACTGTGGGCCTGGTTCCAGAGAGAGAAAGAAGGGAGCAGACCAGGGCTCAGCCCAGTAAGAAAGATGAACACGCACAGGATGGAAACAGTGCCCCAGAGCCGTGACTGGAGATGTTTGTGCAAGCACAAAGGTGTCACCCCAACCCAGAGACAGGCAGGCTGGGGACACCTGGGACACACTCACCACAGAGCCCTAAAGGAACAGGGGAGGGAGGGGGTGAGGGAGGGGTCAGTAGAGAGGTCACTAGTCACAGGGACCTGCACTCTCAAGGTGCCACACCTGAGGGAGGGGATGACTTCACCCTTTAACCACAGGAAAGGGGTAGTCATGGAAGAGGAGGAAGCCTGAGGTGACAGCCAGCCTGCAAAGGGTGACCCCTGCTGTGCTAAAGAGTTCTACCACAGTCTGGGCTGGCTGTCCCCCAAAAGACACAAATGGTCCAGCAGGGCGGCTCTCTAGATTCAGGCCCCACCCCGCTCCTCTGCCTGGGTTTGAAAGTGCTTGCCCTAGGTTGTTCATAACTTGCTCCTTCTCATCATTTAGGCCTCGACACAAAGGTTACTTTATCGAAAGGTCTTCCCTGACCACTGTTTCTAAAGGCCCCTTCTTCCCAAGGCCCCCAAGACTCTTTGTCTTTGTATTTATTTCCTTCAAACCACCTGCCCAAGACGAGAGAATTCTGCTTACTGTTTGTCTCCATTGCTCACTGAGGGTGGCTTTGTGTCTGGCACTGAACCTGACCCCTGACAGGCACTGAGTAAGAGACTGGAGGAAAGGTGTCCTGTACACAGGTGTGGAGGTGTTTGTATACATAGAAAAACAGGTGTAGGGGTCCAGAAGAGGGGTAAGGACTGAAGCTTTTTGAGAACAAAGCTGCAAGCAAGGCAAAGAGACCACAGAAGAGGTAGCAGTGCTCAGGAAAAGGGTACATTAAGAGAGGAGAGGTGGTGGACCAGGGAACTTGCAAGTCCTGGGAAAGGCCAACATGCTGGTCATTAGGGATAGGCGGAAGAACAGGTGCCATCAAAGGCGAGTGCCAAGGTGCTGGAAGGAACAGCAGGAAAAGAGGGAGTTTCCAGAAATGCGTCAAGCACTGCAGAAAGGCCAAGTAGAAATAAAGTGGAAAAGAGGCCACCACATTTGATGTGTGGGGGTTAATGATGGATGTTCTCTTCAAACAGAATATGGAAGACAGGATGGGTTGAAAAGGAGAAGGCAACAGAGACTGGATGCAGACTCTTTTAGGGAGTTTAGCACGGATGGGAAGGAATATACTTGAGGAGGGGGTGGGATGAAAGCCAAGGTCATCTATAATGTTCTGTTTTTTGACAGGGGAAGATTTAAACATACTTTGCAGGTTGAGAGGAAGAGATGGGTGATACCAGGATGGGAGGGGTGAGTGGGCTGGAGTAACCCAGTTGGCTCCAGCAACCCGAATAAATGCATGCCTCTCAAGGTCATGGGGCCCAGTCTCCCCAACCAGACCAACCCTCCCTGAGACTCAACCAAGTGCAAAGGGCTAGTGATGAGAGGACTGAACAAAGGGACTGAGGATGGAGACACAGCTAAAATAGTGGCTTTCCATCACTGAAGACCCTGCTTTGAATCTCAGTGTTCCTCTCTCAACAGCACGAAAACCTTTCAGTGCGGTAATCAAGATGTCATACATCCTGGCCCCAGTCTCCTTTTCTAGCCTCATCTACTATCATTCTGCTCACTCCTGACACCTTACTCTTCAGCTACAGAAGAGGGCCCTGCATGTGCCACATGACAAGACCAGTCATTCTTCCCTTGTTCTTAGCTTTCCCTTCCCATTCCCTGCTCTAGGACCACCTTCCTCTAAGACTCAGATTCACCCGTTGGTATAAACTGCTCCTTCCTCTGTGTGTCCACTTTGTGTAGGTCTCCACAATAGAAGTACTAAACCTACAACACAAGTTCCAACAGAATGTAGAAAAGGCAGTGGAGTGAGTGTGCCTCTCCCCCATCCTAGTGTGCTGAATCATGGTCCTGAAAGAATGGTAAGGCCATTAATAAAAGTACTTAAGTCTGGATTGCTAATTCTAGGGATATTGAGAGTTTAAGATGCCAATCGTCCACTGAGGTGGCTATGTCAAAGAGGTCCCTGTAAATGTACAGTAAGTCCTCATTTAATGTCAGTGACAGGTTCTGGGACTTTTAAGTGAAATGACATATAAGGAAATCAATTTTACCACATACTAATAGATATAAACAAGAGTTAAAGTCCTATGGCAACTCATGAATGTTATAACAAAATGGTGCTGAATGAAACGTTATTTGAGGACCTGCTGAATGCAGGTATTGAACTAGCTAGTGAGAATGGTCACCTGCATAGCAGTGAACCACCACTTCAAATCTGAATTATATTAACATTTCTGTAACTCTCCTCTCATATCCATGGGCTCAATTTATTCTTCAGATTTCTAAATCAACTTAATTTTCCTAACTCATCCTATACTGCTCAAAAAGCTACAATGTCTTCTACAGCACAGAGTGCAAGCTCCTCACGTTGCGAATCAAGGTTGTTCCCAATGAGGCCCCAGCATACCTTTCTAGTCTTACCTTGATTGCTCCCTAACAAACCATCCTCTCCAGTCAGACTGGTCTTCTTAGTGGCCATGGAAAATAAGCACATTTCTGCCTCTGCTGCAACCATTAATTTCACCTGATTATCCTCACGTCTTTCTGCCTATTCCTAACACACGCATTGTTCAAAGTCCACCTCAAGTTCCACCTCTCCTTCCCTTGAATACTTATAGTTTTTATTGTCTGGAATATTCACTTGGCATTGTAAAATACACGATTTTGTGATTTCTTTCCTATATCAACCCATCATCCAAAAGGGCAAAAAAAAAAAAAAGATGAAAAAGTAGAAAGCAAATATAAGTACTCCAAGTGGGGCAGAAAATTCTCCATTTCCGGTTACAACTTGGAGTAAGAATAAACTTCAGAAAGATGGTTTAAGATGGAACTTAAAGACAATTAAGAAGTGGATAGGAATGTGAGAAGAGCATTGCAGGGAAATTGCAAAAAGTCAAAGGGATGACCACAGTCAAATGTGGAGTGTCTCTAAATCCCCTAAACTATGGAGATACGTACATGAGTAACAAAATAGAGATTTCAAACATTATTTGGAATTCTGGAGTAACTGGGATGATATCATATACTGTATTAAATTCTTTCAATTCTCCTATGTAAGATCATCAGTGCTATTTCTATCTTGAAAGCCTCCATAAGAAAACAAACAATATTTTTGATTGTCACAATACAGAATTAGTTTATTCAACTAAAACCATGCAAAAATTCAAAAAGAGATGCTTATTATCCTGAAATTAGATAGCTTTTAAAAACAATTATTTTTCTCTTTTCCCCCCATCACCATTTATCCCCTTGAAAACAGATACTTTTGATATAAATTTGTTTGAAAGCAAAAAATGATAAAATCACACCTATTTAAGATGACTAAATCTGTAAAACAAATGTTAGGTTTGTATCTTTAAAAATCTCCTTTGCCTGGCCGGTGTGGGTTGGTGGTTGCGTGTCAACCTATGAACCAGGAGGTCACGGTTTGATTCTTTGTCAGGGCACATGCCCAGGTTGCAGACTTGATCCCCAGTGGGGGGTGTGCAGGAGGAGCACAATCAATGGTTCTCGCTCATCCTTGACGTTTCTATCTCTCTCTCCCTCTCCCTTCCTCTCTGAAATCAATAAAAATATTTTAAAAAATATCTCCTTTAACTTAGTAAGTTTATAAAGTTTCTCCCAATTCCTATGTATGGCTGAAAAATAAGTAGACATGCAGCACTTTCTAACTTGAGTTACTCAGTGTCAACTTTATGACTGAAAATTTTATAATAAATTGATTTTAAAAATAAATATGTTGACTACAATATAGATAAAATTTAGGTGTACACTAGCAAATTAATATATACTAAATTAGCTTCTGTGGCCTGTGCATTTTAAGGACTTACAAAAAGTGAAAGAATTACAGTTTCTGAAATCATTACTCCTTGCATACATATTATGTCTCCACTTCCTATCTCACAAGATTGCTGTGAAAATTCAATAAGATAATATAGGTAAAAAGCAAAGACTGCTCTCAAGCCAAAGTATTTTATGGCTAACACTTAGTATTAATACTCAAAATATTTTGGGTGATATAATTTGAAAGTCATGTTGGCTAATGATTCGGGGAATAATTTAACCAATCAAGTTAAGTTTCTTTTTCTTTTAAATAGAAACAGTCTCATTTCTGTGCTTATTTTTGGTTTTGCTTTTATAGAGAGAACTTTTCATGAAAACTTGGCTAAAATAATCTTATAATATCTCTCGTATTTTTAAAGGACCCAAACCTCCACTTTCTTATTTGATCAATGTCAAGCTATATTTAAAATACTAGCCCAATCCTACCTTATTTTAGTGAAGGGACAGATGAAAAGATAAAGGTATTTTATCTTTTAAAAGTCCCAAATTTCATTTGGGGCTGTTGAATACCGTACTTCTGAACTGTGTAACTTTAAAAAAATCTAGATTTAGTACAGCATTAGCCACAGAGGCAGAGTTTTACCAAAATATCTTTTAAATTTATTATAATATGTATGCTTATTTTCCAGAAGGGGTTTGAACATAATCGCCTGATAAAAAGCAGAGAAATTAGTGCATTCAGTACTCAGGCACTGCCATACACAGGGTGGCAGCACTGAGAACAAAATGCGTGCAAACAGAACACTTGGACTGGCCAATGCAGGCATACAAGTGTGCCTGAAATCTAATTATGAAAACACTTCTTAGACACACGGGTATTTTGGTTTTAATTAAGAAATTCCTTTTAATTCTGGCAGAAGTATCATGCATTTTAGAAAAGCTCTTATGAGTCAGCCTCTGAAATGTGATCAATTGCACTTCTCTCAAAACCAATTGCTCTCTCTCTTCCTCTTCCTGCACTGACTGATAAAAGGTGAACTGAGCATAATTAAATTAAGCACTACATCAGATCCAATGTTTAAGTAGAGCAACTGGATATGTAGTATATATTTTAAAAGATAACCTGAGCTATGATTAAAAGTGCTTCAAGATAGGAATTTTTAAAAGAAAAACATGATTTTGGGAACAGGAATGCTCTTAATAAAAAAGTAGTTAAAGTTTTATAACTATTTTAATTAAGTTATAAGTCTAAAAAGAACGGCTTTTAAGGAAAACATCTGTAAAACTACTTTAAACAAACTAAAATATCTCTAAGAGTATTAAATGCTTAATGATTAAAATGTTCAAATACAATGGATATTCAATTAATGTAGATAAAACAGTACTAACCCATTCACCACCATTTTTCTTTGAAAAATAACTATAATAATTGAGTGTATTATTTTTTGAAATAATTTTGCTTATGTCAAAGGAAAGATGTTTAGGAACTCCTATAAACTGCTACACTTTTAAATGTATTCACTTCGTTTACAAATTTCTAGGCATACAAAGATAGATTCAGGTACAAAGACAACATTCAACTAAAATTCTCTACATTTCAGCAGTACATCAAGTTATCCAGTTAAATATTTAAAACTTCCATTCTATGCCTAATTAAAACTATTACTTGCTAGTTTACTTTCCTTTTGATTTGGGCAATAATTATGATAATATAGTTTACATGTAATATCTTTTAAAATGTGACTAATGCCAAGTTATTGTTAAGAAATATATCTTATAATTTTTGTCTTTAAAGTAAACTAAAGCAAATTACATTAAGAGCTAAACCTGATGTAGGTATTTTACACAGGGCACGGTTAAGTCAGTTATTTGTTTGCATGACAGCAGCACTGAGGATGCTCAAGTTTTATGAAGGAGAAAAGAAAAGCATAAAATATCACCAACTGCTGTCAGAGGTGTGCTCTAGACTCCCAGGCACTTTCCTTCTCTGAAACATTTTAAACGCTTCCAGATAAGAACTACTGGGGCTGCTTCCACCTCTCTCAGTCTAATTAACCTATCTATTTTATTGTATGCCTAATTCTATTTTAATGCTAAAACCCTATGCATCTGAATAGTGATTTTCAAATAAAATACTATTAGTATTAGAAGAGAGAACATAATTGAAATTGAAATTTTACCCAATTAAATTACCTCAGACAATAACAAATTAGAAAAACACATGAAAAACATTTTCTCAGATTTCTTTAGAAAATAATTTTAGAAGTACAAGGAAAGCAAATTCATGTTTGAGATGTAGTTTATAATCTAGTATGCTGGTCATATTAATATTTATTTTTAAGGTTATAATAGATCTTATCCAAATACGTAAAGTGACAACTTTCCTATAAACTGTAAGTTTAGAACAAATTTAGTTTTAAAGTAAAGGAACTAATTCCTCTTCTTTAGAATGGAACAGTTAGAGAAATTACATTTAGGAAATGCAAAAAGTAGATTAAGAAAGGGAATGTACACTTATATTAAAGAGTATTTTCATCTCATTGCCTAAAGTTGATAAAAATAAAAGCTATTATAGCCTTGTACGGTATGATGAAAAGTGATGTGGGCTCTACGTAATTCCAGCTTTAAGACAATACAAGGAAATAAAATCAAGTTATTGAGTAAATCTAGCAGACTAAAATTCAAATGATGCTATTTTGAACATGCACATTTTAACTACCTTAAGCTTTCAGGTTCAAGTTCTTAAATTTCTCCCAATCAAGAACAACTGAACAAACTTTTTACAAATGTATCTTCAAGTGAACAAAATTGATTGAAACATTTTCTAATTTTGCCTTTTAGCCAAAGGGAATAAGTTCCTCATTCCCTAACTAATTTCTTGTTTAAGAAAATAGATCTCAAAAGTAAAGGCTCTAATGTTTAAGTATTGATTACAAAGATATAATTTTAAAAAAGTCAAATGGCAGCCCTTCAGTTGTAGTATTTAACCTGAGAATATTCCCATACTCAGAAATGAAAAGATAAAATACCATAAATAATCAAAATGCACATGTGCAATCCCAACATTGGTTTGAGATAATAAATCTAATATTTAATAATTGAGAGTCTAAAATGAGTGTCTGACTCTCAAAGAATGAACTCAGACTGCAATGGCAAATCATTCACAATTTGTAGAGGATTCAGTCTCCCTTTAAAAAAAATGCCTCCTCTATCCTCAAAATATTTTCTAATATTAAAGGAAACTTCTACTCTACAATATAATGGCATAATAGGTCTAGATTCCCTTTCAAAAAATCAACTGCTAATTAGTAAATGGGAAGGAAAATTTCTTCTATTGTCCAGATATACCTAAAAACATTCCAGAAATTAATAACTTTATTGGTGAATGTTTTTATCTTTACCTTGTGAAAAGCCTTTTACATGTTAAATCTGAAAGAAATTATTTTAATTTGCCCTAAAAAAGTCCATAAAGTATACTGCTTTTAGATTAAGATTTTAAAATTTATTTTATTAACTTAGCAAAAAGTTTTAAGCTTTCTGATGAAGAATGAAGAAAACAATTTTCAACAGTTTCTACGATTTTTCAGAAAATTTCACTTATGTACACATGTAAAATAATTTTCAAAATCTTTTTAAAAATAGCAGAAAATGATTTTTCCTTATTTAAAAATTAATAATTCCAAATAATCACTATACATTATTCTTGGAATTTAATTTAGTTTAATTCAAATGTAAGAAGATATAAAAGAAAAACTTTGGGGGAATCAATTTTTTTAAAGGATATCATAAAATGAGCAATTTGTATCAAAATACTATCTTACAGTGTCCCCAATTATCACTCGTATTTGGGAGGGGGTAAATTTATTATTTTTGCTTTTTAGTTAGTTATTCTTTATCCAAGTAAGTCAAATTTCAAATTTAACATGATTATTATTTGATTCTGAAATTCTCATCCACTTGGTTCTTTCCCATCAATTTTGGGCATTTTAGCTTACACTTAAGCTCTTATATACATTTTTATTACATAAAAGTCTTACTCTTAAAAGGCATCAAAAAAGAATATTTTGCTTTCTCACAAGATCTTCACATTTCTAGGTTTTCTATGTTTTTAAAGATAGCTTTTACTAAAAAATGCAAGGAAACATTTCAAGCAAATTGCTTATCCTATTAACCCTAGGACATAATTGCCTAAGTTCACTCATTCTACTTACACACATATATTTCTTAGGTAGTCACCTCAAATTCCCAACACACACTGTGGTTAGTTTAATATCATGATCCTGCAGTAACTCTGTTTATAAGACATCCGGGGACTTTTAAATACTAGCAATTTTCATCACTTCACTTTTTAAAAATGAGATATTATTTCTGTTTTATAAAAATGTTTTTTTGTGTGTGTTTTCTTATAAGTATTAATAAAAGAGAGCAAAAACCTACGCACCTTAATAACAACAAATTCAAAATCAGATAACAGAAATACCAAAACCCCTTGGTAGTTCCACATCACCATAGCCTTGTCAATACCACCCTGGAAAGAGGTGGCAGGGACAGGTGTACACATTGAGTAGAATGTAAACCTCTGGGCAGCAGGCCAAGCAATTCAAAAATACAAATCAAATTATATCTCTGCAGAAATTCTACTTGGGCTTTCATTCATATATATTTCTTATAACTTCAGATGTTAATAACTACACACCAATACTTTTATAAAATCTGATCTAAAAATTTTCCATTTAATTTCTCAAATTATATTTAAAAATTAAATTTGTTAATGAGTTATAAAAACTGTCCTGTTATCAATGAAAAGTAGTAACACAGTAGATGTCAGGTTCAGGCATTTCAAAAAAATGAGGCAATGAAATAAATACAAAAAGTAAAAATTAGTTACCTACAAAGTGGTCTTACTGTAAAATGGAAAAGAATTCCCATGCATGAACTCTAAAATCATAGTTAACTTTACAGTTCATCAATCCAATGTACCCTGCCCTCACATTTAACTTATTTGTAAATACTTTCCTAAGACTACCTAAACACTTACTAATTGGTTAAATGTGCTGTCTACATTAATTTCTCTTAAAAGTAAAGAAATTAAAGGTCCACTTTTGAGTTTTTTTGCTATGTCTGATATATTTTCAATGTATTCGATGTTTCAGAAAAGGTGCTTGTCAGGTTCTTAAGACATTTGAAAATGGCTCAAGGGACAATATATAGCCCTTTTACCTTTAACATATTCACTATCTTGGAGTTTGTTGAATAGATTCAGCTGTTCTTTCCTTCTTTTGAAACTCTTCCCTTATTCAAATAACTTAACTAAAGGATCTAAGATATTATCAATATAAAGAGAAAAACATTTATTTCGTACACATATGGAAATATAAAAAAGAACAAGTATTTCAGGCAGTGGAAGTAAAGTTATTCGGTAAAATTTCTTTTTTTCTTTTTTCTTGAGTATGTATACGTGTATGTGTAACAGGTAATTTTTCATATATTTTAATTTTCAAAGAACATTATTGTAAATAAAAAGATTAATAAATTCCTAGAAGGAACCAATATTACACAGTTTGATAGGCAAATGATTATTGAAACAAAACTTAAAAGATAGTTATAGTTATGTTTCAGTTATCTGGCTTTTCCAATCTCAAAGATAGGCACATTACATTTAATTTGCCAAATAACAATTTAATCCCGAGGAAGAAAATTTTCAGAATACCAAAACAAAATGTATACAATAACAACCAGGATCCTGTTAAAAATAAAGGAACACCCCCACCTTTGCATAATATTAAACCATAGGCAATCCTTAAATTTTTAAACTATATTGATAAAAGCAAATTCACTTGTTTAGCTATGTCTGATTAAAATATTTTGGTTATAATTAATATACAGATATAGAAATTTATCAGTATTAGTTCACATTTATAAATCATTTTCCAAAGCAACTAAATTCCTTATAACAAATAGCAAAATTAGGCATATAAATTTCAAATAAGAATCTCAATCTATGAGGTTTTTCTAACTGATATACAGATTTTGAGCATATAATATCCTTAGATTGTTCCTGTAAATTGGTATAATTTAATTGTAGCTTTAGAAAAAGGATGTTCAACAGATAGTATTTCTAAGGCATTAAAAAAGCTCAGTACAACCAATTCAAATTAGATATTGTGCTGTGCCCTATCTAAAGACTCCCTAAGGAATTACAGATTTTATACTTGTGCACTGAGAGTGCATTTTCTAATTCAGACAAGTAACTAGTTATGTCAAACCAAACCTGAAGAAAGTTTTATATCTCCCTTTCTGAGAGAATCTCCCCCACCCCCCACAATACCAACACTTTTATTTAGGTTAACAATAACCATAACTTGAAGTGTCCAAACAACCTGATTAACTCAATGCTCTAAAATAAGTGGAAGAAATACCCTTTTCCTTCACTTTTACAGAAATTGAATTTATCTAAAAGAGTCATTTATTTTAAAGACATAGCCTAATTCTGACTACTTATAGTCAATGTAACTGTCTTGAGTCAAAAGACAATAAAAATGTAAGATAAACTTCAAAGGTTTTATAAGTATTAATAGCATTCTAAAAATCTCTGGACAGAAGACTATTTTGGGGAGGAACAAAGTTTCTCTTCTGTATTGATAGCTTAATCACTTTCCAATCAATTTGATTTAACAGCAGTTTGTGGGATTAATTTTTAATGACTTCTTATAAAGTTGTAATTGCTTCCAAAATCAGAAACCACAAGATGATGTTCTCAAACACTACACCGATGTAATGCTGTTATGGAGGTATTTACAGAAAGGTGCAGATAAGAGCTCAGTTGTGAACACAAGTTAACATACAGTGGACTCCAAAATAGTAATTTGTTTGGATAGTATGGCAAGAAAAAATATTCTGAATAAGCAGCATAAAAATCTAGCTGTATTTTTAAATCTATTTTTATAAATCATAAAAACAAAGGAAAATAAGGTATTTATTCTAGAAACTCCATATACCTGTGGAAAATGGAACACAAGTAATTTTTATTCAAGATTAACCTTAATCCCAAATAGAGTAGAGCTAACAATTTACATATTTAAGATTTTGAAAGTATTGTAGAAATTGACACCATTAGAGGTGACATTAGTTTGTGCTCAGTAAACATTTTGTTAAATAACACAAGTAAATTAACTTAAGATGCAAACTGATAGGTCTCAGGATTTAAAAACCTTGTAATTTCAAAGGCACAGAATTACAGCACATGTATAGGATGGGCTTTAAAAATGGGTATACGTAAACTTTTCCATGGTGTTGGTGTTGTTTTTTTTCCCCCCTTAAAGTGCTTACAGTGTTAAAGAATCTCCATCACCCTGTCTACAGTTTTCAACCAGAAGTCCTCACTGTACCTTAAGCCAAATTGAATATTAGGTATTTTACAGCTTTTTACAAAATGGCTGTAAAATCACATTATGGGCATACACAGCTCTTTGATCTCACTGCACAGAATTCATAACTGTTCAATAATGCTATACCATTACACCACACACCTTAAACTATTTCCATTTTTCCACAATTCCTTCCAAAATCAGCTTCCAAAGCAAAGCAAAGGAACATGAAAAAGTTCCTGGGTGGGGGGGCTGGTGACACAAAAGAACAATTTGGAGACAAACTAATCTACACAATATCCATCTTCTGTTGAGCTTGTTTACCCCTCCTTGCCCTCCATCCCTCCTCAAGGTGGGCGCACTTGAGTCATGGAAAGAAGGCTCGTCCATCCCCACACACCCTCCCCAGCACCTCTGCTCCTGGTCCTCAGACAGGGACTCTGTGGAGGTGATGAAAACCATAGGAAAAGAGCAGCTGTCCCTTTAAAATGCCCTGCTCTGTCCCATATCCCACGTGGAACCAACATCAGCAGCACTTTCCCATTAACTTCAATGTGATGCAAGAGGCACCATGCCTTTATATACATAAAACCAGAAAACATCCAGCTTCACACTCTCTGCTGAGGATGAACAGGTGAAAGCAAACGTGTCAGGGAGGGAGAAGCCGAGCAACTCCCCACCCCTCTCCAAAAGGTGCTCCAGCCTCGCACTCCAGCCTCTCAATCACCTCTCCTACCCCTCCTCTGGAGAGCTTAGTTTAAATAAAGGAGGGAGCCACGAACAAAACCTGAAGCAGAAATGCGACGAAAATGCCATCTAAAGCCGGAAAGGTTTATTCTCCCAATCACACATATTAACTCTATTAAGAAAAAATGGCATCACTTTTTTCCCCCCACCAACTCCCCCCCCCCAAAAAAACAGCAAAGATCACGAAAAGAGAGTTATAAAATTGCAAATAGAGTGTTTATCTTATCTCAGATCAGCCCCCATTACCAATAAGTTTAGCAGTTTCTGCACTACCACCTCCCCCCCCTCCCTCCCCCTCCTTCTCTTGCATCGGATTTTCACGTTTTCTCATTGTCGGTTGAGTTATAAAAGGCTTTTGCCCTTCGAAAGTTTTAAAAAAATAAATAAATATTAACTCCTTGGTCCCTGCGAAGTCAAAATGGACTTCAGGGGAAAGGCGGTTCGTGCTTTTACCTTTAGCGAGAAAAGGGGGAGCATCCCGGACTTTTAGGGATTTTTTGCGATTTTTTAAAAATTTTTATTTGGTTATATGCCTGAGTTCTCCCTCCATTTTGGTTGTTTATGATACTGACAACAAGCTGTCCCTGCTCTGTGCAGATCTCCTGCTTTCATTTAGCACCCCCTCCCCCTACCCCCCCTCGCAGCCACCCAGCCGGGGCTCACACCTCCCCGAAGACCCCGCGGCCGGACCCCGGCTCGCCCACCTGAGGAAAGGGCAAAAACAAATTCATTTCGCCAAAAA
This sequence comes from Myotis brandtii, assembly GCF_000412655.1. Taxonomy (NCBI): domain Eukaryota; kingdom Metazoa; phylum Chordata; class Mammalia; order Chiroptera; family Vespertilionidae; genus Myotis; species Myotis brandtii. The sequence continues at coordinate 3,671,402 of NW_005363502.1, read as the reverse complement.
AGAAAAACCTCTTTTGAAAAAAAGGGGCAAAGTTACCCCAAGTCACTCAAAGTGCCCCCCAAATATTGCCGACCGCGGGTTTCCGCCAGGCCCTTTGGGAAGCGACCTTCCCCCGGGATGTTTTGGTGGAAAATGCGGAGAGTTTACTCTTAAAACTGAATTTATATTAATTTTTCCCTTATTTTTCGGGTCTCTAATGTCTTCCGCTCTCGCTGCTGCCGCTGCCGCTGTCACAATATTCACAGCACCAGAGAGGAGGAGGAGGAGGAGGAGGAAAACTTTTCAAACTTTCCAGACCCTGAATAAAGGTTTTTTTTTTCTTTTTTTTTTTTTTCCCACCGACCTCACCTTTGGGTCTCCAGCCGCATTGCCCCCTGCCCTGTCAGAAGCCACTTCGGGAGACCTCACACCCTCCATTAATTATTTTATTTTATTTTTTATTATTATTTTTCTCTCTGGGGTCCTGAGCAGGGGCTGAGAGTAGCACAAACTTTTCCTCCTCCGGCCGCCGCCGCTGTTCCTCTGCCCCCTCGGCTAGTCCCATAATTTAAATAACCCTGATATTTCTCCCGCTAAACGCCTCTCCGCCGCCCCGGACCCCGGGAGAACTCACCGCGGGGCTTTAACATCCTCCCTCCGGCCCGTCCGCCGCCTTTACACCGCCCGCGGAATTTCTAATAATTTTTTTCTCATATTTCGGGCTGGACGCGGCGGGCCTGGAAATTGTTTCCTTACGCCTCTTTCCAGCAGCCATTGTAGTGTATGCGCTGCCCCTGCAGCCCAACCTCCAGCTGCCGCCACCGCCGCCGCCGCCGCCGCAGTGGATCTGCCCTGGCAATTTGGACCCTCATTGTGCCCCAGCCTCAGCTCCGATGAGCTCCCCACAGCTCCCCGGGGCGCAGGGCACTGAGGATAGATGCCACCTGGCCTGGCCCGTGGGTGTGAACGCTGGGCCCAGACCCGGCTCTTCCGTTTGTTTCTCCATCCCACACCAGAACCCATCCGTCTACAAGGGCCAGAATCAGAACTAGCAAAGAAGTGCTATTAACTTCTCTCCCAGAAAAAAAGCTTAAGGAAACTTTACAGACACTTCAGATGCTAGGAGAAGAGACGTAAACCTAGGTACTATGGCGACTCTAATGACAGGTCTAAGTGTGAACCAGCGGCCGCCGGGGAGCGGGGGCAGCATGTTAGGGTGCGCGCTACTTAAGGTCCAGCTGCGAGAGCTATTGACGTGTTTGGAGCTGGAGACTGTCGGGTCCCTGGCGGAGCGGCACCTCGAGGTGAGTGATCCCGCCACCCTCCTTCTGTGCCGCCTGCAGGGAAGGGGGAATCGAGGGCTGCACCTGAGCCGCCACGGGGCCCAAATACACTTCCGCGCGAAGCTGCTTCCACCAGGCCTCGCCGCGGCGCGGGCCCCTTCCCCTCGCTTCTCCTCCCCGCGATGCGGGTCTCTTCGGGCCAGGGACGAGGAAGGTGACCCGTGCCCGGGCCACCCCAGACGTTTCTCCAGCCTCCTTCCCAGCCTTTGAAGCGTGATCGCCTGCACCTACACCCAGTTTCCTGCGTTGTCCTCGCCCCCTGCCCCTCGGCACCATCGAAGGTGGAAGCAAGGTGTGTTCACCTGTGCCCGCCGTCCACGGTTTGACGGACGGGCTGCATCGCGGAAGGCAGCGAGGTCTCGGGCTTGCATCCCTCCGGCTTCTCCATTCGATTGCCCGCCTCCCCCCGGTATGCCACCCTGACTTCCTGACCCTGTCTCTCTGCACCCAGCGGTGGGTGACGGGCTTGAGGTCCTCACAGGACATTTCCCAGCTCCCCGCGAGTTGCATCCGCGCGTTGTCAGAACCACAGAGCCTGCCTTGGCTCTGACCAGCCAAGGGCCCTTCCCCCGTCCCTTTCAAAGCTACTTGGAGAGTGGGGATGTGATGGGAAGGAAATCAAATACTTTTGAAGGCAGGCTGCCCTTTAGGGGAGATTTTAGAGTTGTTCCTCAAATATGCTTGTGAGGCCCTTCCTTCAACTCGTTGGTTTTCTTTCTGGCAGGTAGAGCTGGGTAACTTTTGTCTGGTACCTGCAGACAGTAAGTAGACGAGGCCTCTCCCTAGTGGAACACTTGATCTTGCCCTTCAGCCCGCTCCTCGCTGTAAATGGACATTTCTAGTGGACACGTGAGGGATTTATGCAAAGAAGGTGCCATTCGGAAGTCCAGACTTAGACGGACGTGTGTGTAGAATTCGGAGAGGAAAGGAAAGGAAATGGGAATAAACTCATGCTGCAGACTTAATTCGGGTACATGTGATGTCATCTAGGTGTTATTTCTAAAGAACCCCTAATGATGATGACAAAATGGAGAGTAGGACGCTTTCACATAAGGCATGCAACCTGACTTTTGTCTGCGTCTGATCGTTGTTGAGATTATGTCCGAGGAATGTGAACAGCTAAGCAGAGGTCTGTGTTCTCACGCCAGAGGATAGATGTCAACAGCAAGGCTGTGCATTTAGTACCATCATTTCCTCTAGGAAGTCAAGCCTGGAAAAGAATTGTGTTCAGTAGACGAAGACACTTCTAGATATATTTGAACAACATCTTGAATATCCCTTTTGCCAAGATGTTTTTGTTAGCCAGTTATATTCATGTACTGTTCTATGAAAATCATTAAAAAAAAAAAAAAGCATTGCATCGTGGGTACGAATAGTTAAAAGACCCCAGAATGACTAAACTTTTTTCCATTCTTCTTTGCAAAGGTTGGTCTCTTTTAGCCTGGACAGCCTGATCATTCCATAATCGAAGAAACTGAACTAGGGGACTCTTGATTGAGAATACCTCCACTTTTCAGGAGCTTGTGGGGTTTATTTTTCCTGAATGTATTTTTTTTTTAACATGATATATTTTTTTGATGGTCCCATCTTGGACAATGAAAGTAGAAACCATTTCATACAAAAATTCTGACCTCTGTCTGGTTATACTGACTTAGATTTTTATTCTGTGGCATTTTGTAGGTCATACTACATTATTTGCTGTCCTTTTCTAGAACAGGTTTCAGGAATATAAATTAAGTCAGCTCTTTAAACTTAGTGCAGAGCATTTAAAAATATTTGTAGTCCAGCCTGTGTGGCTCAGTGGTTGAGCACTGACCTATGAACCAGGAGGTTACTGCTCCATTCCTGGTCGGGGCACATGCCTGGGTTGTGGGCTCAATCCCCAGTAGGGGGCATGCAGGAGGCAACCAATCTAGGATTCTGTCTCATCATTGATGTTCCTATCTCTCCCTCTCCCGTCCTCTCTGAAATCAATAAAAATATATTTGAAAAAAAAAATATTTGTAGATGGTTCATCCATGGTATACAATATATTGAAACAAAATCACTTTGAAATATTGTTTTTCTAATTTTTTCTTTTAGTTCCTATGACATGTCTTTGAAGATAATAGGCATACCAACTTCAGTTGAACTCATTTATAGAAAGCAATTGTCGTGGGATATAGTTGACATGCCAATTATATGAGTATATGATTTGGCTGGGAATAACTAATTGGCTCTTAGGGAACTGTTATCACTTTTAATCAATAAAGACTTCTGCAGGCTGTATCTGGAAGGTTTGAGTTGAAAGATTAATGAATGACAGTAGCATTCCCTGATTCCTTCAACCCAGAAGTATCAATTAAATATAAGATAATGCTGGAAGTCAGGTTTCAACTTTTTTAAAAAAAACTTTTTGAAATGTCAACTAAGCAATAACTTTGTTTTTTGGTATATTGGCACTGCAGTGCTGGCTACAGAATAGGCATCCATGTTCTTTAGTTAACAAATGTTTTTGCTGAAGTTGTGTTATACTAAATTATTCCACATTTATTTTGTATGCTAATCCTTTATGTAATAAGGAACTAATATGCTAATTGGACCAAACTGCAGAACGACCATCCGGACAACCTTCCGGATGAAGCCAAGGCTGCGAGGGCCAAGCCCCTTGCATGACGAATTTCATGCATCGGGCCTCTAGTCAATGTATAATAAGGAAGTAACTGTTAGAGTGCATGCTGTATTCTTAGGTTTTGTTAGTATAATTAATTGCTTAACCTTTAGAAATAAGAATAAACTAAAATTGAATGCTAGCTGAACTATCTTTCTCTTTGGACTTTATAATCAAATTTCGATAGATGTATTTAAATATCGCCTTTGCACTGAGGCACCATGGCAATGCAAAGGAAAAACATATCCAAGTCTTTTTTTTTTCAAAATACATAGGCTGTAGGAAGTTCCTCATTAGATAATCAATATGCCAGAAGTAATTTTCAAGCACTTATGGGGCTAATGAGATTTATTGATTTGTTTTATGTCATCCACTATATAACTCTTTTCCCCAACATTTCCTCCCTTCAGTAAGAAGACTGTTAGGATGCCAATGGTAGCACGAAGACTGAGAGATCCTGACATAAATCCTTGCTTGTTGGTAAGGTGGTTTGCTTTTAATTTTCATGAGTGTTAAGTTGGGAAAACAGGCTTCTTCTGATTTTGTGGGCATCTGTTTTCTTCAGTTCTTTTTAAAAAAATGTTTTTCTCTATTTGCTTTTTAATTTTAATGGGATTTTTTTAAATAAAGAACTTTTATATTTCCTACTCAGAAATCCAGTAAATATTCACTTCAATCTTTTTCTACTATGTCAATTATTGTTTTTTAATTAATTTAGTTATTTTTATTAAAGTATAATTGACATATATTAGTTTCAAGTGTACAACATAGTTATTCAACATTTATATACCTTATAATGTGATAACCACAATATGTCAAATATAACCATTTGTCACCATAAGTTATTATTGACTGTATTCCCTGTGCTATACATTACATCCCTGTCATTTATTTTATAACCAGAAGTTTGTACCTTCACCTTTTTCACCCATCCCCGAGCCCCCCTCCTTTTGGCAACCATAAGTTTGTTCTCTGTATCTAGCAATCTGTTTCTGTTTTCTGCCATTTTTTAAAAGTTATTTCTGTACAAAAAATATTTCTAACCAGTGTATCCTTATTTTACTAGAGCATTTTTAGATATGCATAATTTAGCTAACAAAGATTTATCTCCTTTAAGTTTTCCATATTTATATAATATGCAAGCATTTAATCATCACTATAATGTTAAACAGGCATATGTAACACTGAGGAAAATTTTTAGTCCAAACATGGAAAGTTGGAAAGTATGATATTTTAAAATTGTCACTGAAATGTATGTTTTAATAGCAATAATTTCATCATGTCCTTGAGACCACCTGGCTGAGAGAAAGGGGCTGATATAGAATTAGTCTATTAAACTCTAAAGGTTTTCACAAAGGTATATGAACAAAATGCTTTGTTGAATAATAAGCTTTGTTGGCATTTATTTGGTATGACTAGCAATACTTACTTCTGGTTTTGTCACCCTGGAATAATGTAAACATCAGACTAGTGCTATGAAAATGATATTCCCTAATCCTATATGGATTTTCCCAAATATACACATGCATTAATTATTTGGCATAGAAATTTAGATTTGTTCTGTATATTATGTTTTCAATTGCTTTATTAAGTCTCTTTAGATAGGATATATTTCTTAGATCCATGAAGCAAATTACCTACCCGTTTAGTTAAAGCTTTCCTTTAGGTAGTGACCTCTTAGAATCATACCTTTTTCTTTGAAGTTTGTTATCCAATCTACTTCCAGTTCAGACAGCTTGAATTTCATTCCCAAATGGCAGCTACCCTCCTTTGAACTCATAGCCCTGTGTTGCTCACTTGAGTTTTGAAGTGATCTTAATGATATTAAAATTGCTTACATGATAGTGTATTTACTTGCATAATGATAGCAAAAATACACTGAGATGAATGGTGTTAATTTAAGTTACCTTGATGTAGACCGGTTATTAGCATTTACTTAGGATCTCAAAACTAGCATTAACATCAAACATTCAAGTCAAAGTCAGACCTGGAAAAAGCAGGAGAGCTGCCCTCTGAGTCAAGAGACGATTTTGCATCTAGCTGTGCTGCAGTGATTTTGAACACGTTGCACCTGCCACAGCTTCTTTGTTAAACGGTTACTGGGTTAAATGACCTCAGTCAGTGCTTTGGCTCAAATTCCCGTGATTATATATTAAAAAAACTGACCCAGACTACAAAAAGGAAGATGTCTGCCCTGTGCAGAATGACTGCTTGGGATAGTTGGAAAAATAATTCAGTTTTTGTTCATTACAACAAACAAAAAGAAACTATTTCATATTAGCTGCTTTGTGGAGGAAGCATCTTCAGAAGTTTTTTGGGGTTTTTTAGATCCTATTCCACCTCTTAAATGATGCCTATCTTACATATTTAAGGAATCTGATGCTTCTACCAGATGTATGGATGAAAATAACTATGACAGGGAAATGTGTTCCAATTACTTCTTGAAGTACAAAAACTGCCGAAAGTTCTGGGTAAGTCTAGCGAGGTTAGATGAGATGGTCTAACTCATCTGTTAGGCTTGAATCTGAAGCCTGAAATTAATCAGTACCCACAATCCTTCCTTTGGGGTGGCTGTAGGGAAACTTCACCTTTCCACTTTGTCCTCAGTGTGTTATTTTAGCTTAAATAATCCTTGAGAGTTCTTAGTTGCCTCATCCTACTCCAAGGTATAAGGATGCAGTTCTAATATAGGTGGGTCTTCCTAGGTGTGTAAGTATCTGCAGCCTTAAAACAATAACCTTGTTATAATTTTATTTCTCTTGGAGATGAACAGAATGGATAATTTGTCTTGTCATAACACATATTAGGCTTCCATTTCTGCCTCCTGCTCTCCCACTGCCACCCAGGATAGTTTAAATGGTCCCATTTTTCTGGAGACATTGGTATGCAATTTCTGTTTCTCTGAGCACTAGGTCCAGCTGCTTCATTTCTCTCTGCTAAATTAATTGATGGTTTCATTGAAGGACTGTACTCTTGTGCTCTTGTAGTTAAACAGCATGTCCCCATCCCAGTTACCGTTAACGTAGTCCTGTGGGAATAGTCACCTCTACTTAATTCTTAATAGTTTGAAACTTAATCTGAACTCTTACAATTAGTTTTTTGGGTTTTCTTTTTAACCTATTTTTTTTTAAATTTCCTTTTTGGAGAAGCAATAGCAAATTACTGGAAAATAATTAGCAGTTAATACATGACTGAATTTGGTTTCTTCTTTTTTTTTTTTTCCTATATGCAGAATTCTGTCATGGTGCAGAGAAGACAGAATGGAGTGAAGCCACCTATGCCAACAGCAGCAGAAAGAAATGAAATCTTGGGAGCAATGGGAAAGATGCCCTATTGAATGTTTGCATTAAAATGATTTAACTCAAAAGGAGATAAATATTTTTAATAAATGATTACTGTAATCTTTTAAGACCGTACAAACCTTACCCAGACAGATCTTATATTCTGTAAGGGGAGACAAACTTGAGTGAGCCATGTGTCCTTTGTGTTTGCTCTCAGTGCTCTGATGACAGTGTGCCACTATCGAGCGTGTGTGTCAGGGCTCACAGTACTTCCTGGAGTTACGGGGGTGTTAGGAAAGGCTACACGAGGAGCTGGGCTTTTCCTCTGGGTCTCGAAAGAAAAGTAAAGTATGAGAAAGTAAAGACTTAACGAGGAAGTAAAGACTTAATGGGGTGAAAAGAAGGCAGTATTTCATGTGAGCAACAACATGCTAGAAGGAAAGCTCGAGACAAATTCAGAGTTGTCTGTCCACTGTCCCACCTGAGTTTAAGGCCTGTAGAGGAGTAATGGCAGAGATGACTGTGAGTGGCCCCAAATCCGAGGCTCATTACTAAGATCTCTATCCTTACTTCACTCACTTATCTTGGTTTAAATTAGGTCAGTGCATTCGCTAGGCAGGAAGCGGGGCTGCAGGATGGTTGCCTTAAGTAAATGGCATGCAAAAGAACTGGCTTGCTTGCTTTAAGGAAAGGTATGGTTAAAGGACTCTGTGACTAAAATCCATAAATATTGGACAACCTTCTGAAGGCATAGTATTCTTGAACTATGGTAGTGGGGGCGGAAACGTGATTCTCTTAGAAGTAGGATTTTTATTTTCAGGATGCAGTGGGCAGGGAAGGGTATGGGGTTCATCAGGTGAACACAACACTGGGATGAAACTAGAGCTCAACTTCACTTTATGATATAAAAACAATTCATAAGCCTATTGAGAAAGACAAGTATCATATGATCTCACTTATGTGTGGAATCTAATGAACAAAATAAACTGATGAACAAAATAGATCCAGAGACATGGAAGCATGCAACAGACTGATGAATCTCAGAGGGAAGCGGGGTGAAGGAGGAGAGATTAACCAAAGAACTTATATGCATATGTGTATAACCCATGAACACAGATAATAGTGTGTTGAAAGCCTGCGAGGGTCAGGAGCTGGGAGAGGTGATCAATGGAGGACAAAAAAGGGACATCTGTAATACTTTCAACAAAAATTTTAAAAAATATTCAGTATAGTGATGAGTGGATTGCATAGCAGCTCTCATACCCTCTACTTTTAAAAATCCAGTTTGCTTCATTTATAGAGTAGTTTTATAAAAGACATTTAATAATGAAAAATCAACAAAAACAGTTTGTGTACCTTTTCTTCAGGTGGCCCATGATCATCAAAGAGTATAATTTTAATGGCTGCTGACAACAAACTATCCATCTGATTGGTCTTTGTCCAAAATTCAGCTCGGCTGTTTTTAAGCCATAGAGGATCGTCACTGGTACATGTGATTCTATTTGAGTACGATGTGATTTCATTTTGAGTAAAGTTGTATTTGAAATTCTGGATTGTCTCAGAAATTCTTTGATTTGTATTGATGACTCTCAAAGTGATGGATTAAAATAGGACCTGACAAGAAATTAATAAATACTTGAGTGAGAAGCATTTCAGTACTTTCAAGCATGCTTGTTTAAGGATTTGGAATTTAATGTCACCTCTTTCAATGTACATACCAATATCGACACTCATCCTGTAGCTATTTGTCCTGGCATAGCTCTTTTTAAAAATAGCAACTGCATTCAGATACAATTCATATGTAAGTCACCTACTTAAAGTGTATAATACAGTGGTTTTTAATATATTGACAATGTTGTGCAGCCTTCACCACAACGGTTTTAGAACACATTTATCACCCCAGAAGGAAACCCTGTACCCATTAGCACACATTCCTCATTTCCCCCCTAACACCACATTTCTTCCCCAAAACATAGGCAACTACTTACCTATTTTCTTTCTCTGGACACATATATAAGTGGGATCATACAATATGTGGTCTTTTGTGACTGGCCTCTTTCACTTAGCCTCTTATCAAGGTTCATTCATGTTGCCTGCATCAGTACTTTATTCTTTTTTATTACTAAGTAACATTCCATTGCATGGATATACCACATTTTATTTATTGATTCATCAGTGGATGGATATTTGGGTTGTTTCCACTGTTTGGCTAAATATGGGTCATGCCGTTTCCTGAACACTTGTGTACACCTTTTTGTGTGGACATTCATTTCTTTTTGGATATATGCCTGGGAGTTGAATTGCGGGGTTGTAAAGGTAACCATATTTAACCTTTTGAGGAACTGGCCAAGTATTTTCCAAAGTGGCAGCACCATTTTACAGTTTATGAGAGTTTCAATCTCTACACATCTTCATTAGCACTTATTGTCTGTCTTTGATTACAACCATTCTAGTGCGTGTGAACTGGCATCTCATTGTGGTTGTAGATTTGCATTTCCCTGATGGCGAATGAGGTTGAACATCTTTTCATGTGCATATTGGCCACTTGTACATATTCTCTGGAGAAATGTTCATTCAGATCCTTTGTCCATTTTTAAATTGGATTGTGTATCTTCGTTATTGAGTCCTATGTATACTAGATACAAGTCTCATCAGATACATGGTTTGCAGGTTTTTTTTCTCTCCAATTCTTTGGGTTGTATCTTCACTTTATAGTGTCCTTTGAAACACACATGCTTTTAATTTTTTAAAATATATTTTTATTGATTTCAGAGAGGAAGGGAGAGGAAGAGAGAGATAGAAACATCAATGATGAGAGAGAATCATTGATCACCTGCCTCCTGCTGGGGATTGAGCACGCAACCTGGGCATGTGCCCTTGACCAGAATTGAACCTGGGACCCTTCACTCTGCTCTCTATCCACTGAGCCAAACCAGCTAGGGACAGGCTTTTAATATTTAAAAGATATGTTTTTTTATTATTTTTAAAGAGAGGAAAGGAGAGGGAGAGAGAGAAACATTGATGAGAGAGAAACACCAACACTGATTGGCTGCCTCCTGCACACACCCTGCTGGGGATCGAGCCTGCAACCCCCGCATGTGCCCTGAACCAGAGACATCCTGGCGCATAGGTCGATGCTCAACAACTGAGCACACCTGCCAGGCCAAAGGCTTTTAATTTTGATGAAGTCCCATTTGTTTTTTCCTTTTGTTGCTTTTGGTGTCACATCTAAGAAAGCATTGCCCAGTTCAAGGTTACAAAGGTTTACACACATGTTTTCTTCTAAGAGTTTTGTGGTTCTAAGCTCTTATATTTGGGTCTTTGATCCATTTTGAATTAATTTTTGTATATGTTATGAAGTAGAAGTCCAGCTTCATTCCTTTGTATCTAGCTATCCAGTTGTCCCAGCACCTTTTGTGGAGAAGACTGTTTTCCCCTATTGAATTGTCTTGTCACTCTTGTTGGAAATCAATGGCTTGTATTTGCGAGAGTTTATTTCTGGGCTTTCAGTTCTATTCCATTGATAGATATGCCTATCCTTATGCTGGCACCACACTGTCTTGATTACTGTAGCTTTGTAGCAATGCAAAGCTCTTTGATGCTTGGTTACTATACATAGGTTTCCTATAAAGTGCTTTTAATAACAAACTAATTATTTGGGTGTTTTTGATCAGCAAACCTTTACCATCTAATCATAACATGGCTCCACAAAGCTGTTAAATTTTAAAGTAGTCTACAGTAATCCCCTACTTCCTTCTTTGCATCTTTACACATACCCTGATAACTTCAGTATACACGGCTTGTAACCAGGTTGTTCAAGATCTCATTTCATCACTTTGGAGGGGGAGAGTCCCAGGGGTTTCCCTTGTCAGCACTGTTAAATTTGCCACGATCGTATTTCTCGCTTCAAGATTCTACTTTGGGAGAGGAGAAGCTAATTAACCTGATAAATTAATTGTGTTAGGATGTTGGTGAGTGCCGTGAAAAATTTGGGGGTTAGGCAAGCCTTTGATATTAACTATCAACTAAAAATATAGGTAGAAGGCATCTTACCATGTTCACATGCATCTCCCTGTTGTAGAAAGCATCTCAGATTCTCCAAGCCATGGGGAGTGTGGCACACTGTGTAGTGTGTAACAGCAATCCTTTGGAGAATTTGAAAGCTGGAGGATATAAACAATAGTATTCATGGTTATATCCATAACCCGGGTATGCTTTTACTGTGAAAGAAATGTTCAACAAATGTGTATGTGTTTTAGGAGGGATAGCTTTTAAAATTGGACAAATTGAGAACCATGCAGGTTCAAACAATGCAAAAGGCTCCACAATGTAAACAAGTCTTCCCAGAAGCAGCCAATGTTGAGTTTTCAAAATTTTCCGTGCATACTGGTATGCAAACATACCTATATATGTATTTGCTGGTTTTGCACAAAAGGGCCACCATAGTGCATGATCAGGAGGTACCTTGCTTTTTTCACTTAGTGATACCGTTTGGGATAATTCTCCATCAATGATTATAGATTGATTGCATTCTTTCAGTGGCTACAGTTCTCCACTGCTTAGACATTCCATCATTGAATACAGTCTCCCCCTGATGGGTTTGCTATTAGAAACAAAATTGCTATAAGCATCTTTATGTACGCTCTTTGTTCCTGTTTTTATCTATATGATTAATTTCTCAGAGTGCAGTTTGTAGGTTCAAGGTTACAGCATCTGAAAATTTGTAGATATTGAAAGATCACCCCCCACTCCTCCATTTGGAGCACACAAACTTTTACTCCCATCAACAAAGCCTATAGGTGTATCTTTTCACACCCTCAGTCCCACTGTGATACTTTAAAACTCTTTCATCCTTACAATTGATGAGTGAGAAAAGGAATGAGTGTTTTTATTTCCTTTGCTCATTTTTAAAAGACTGTTGGTGTGAATAATTTTGGGAACTCTTTGAATATTAAGAGAATTACCTCCTTGTCGGATATATTTTTTATATTTTGCTTTGTCTTTTAACTTTTATTTCTGTGCAGTGTTTTACCTTTTTAATGTAATTAAATGGACCAATCTTTTTGTTTCTGGTTTCTGGTGCTTAAAACATGTTAAATGAATCCAAATACAAGTCCTGCGATTACAGTTCAATTCTGCTCAACAAATATTTGCCAAGTGCTAGGCTAACTGGTGTGGAGGAGCATGGATGAATAAGTCACCATCTGGTTCTTACAGAACTTCCCCTGCCCTGCATGCAAGAATGAAAGGAGCACCACAGTTAAGACCAAGAGCAAACTGCTAAGTGGATAAATAGCCTTAATTAACCCAAAGGGGCACATACAGGAGGTGCATTTGAGGACTAGTCTTTCCTGACTAAAACCAGAGAATAGGAAGGGAGGTCTCAGGAGAAAGAAAATCTGAACAGGTAGAATAGGTCCACATTATGAAGGGACTTTAAGCTTTATTCTAAACACAAAGGAAAGCTTTGAAGGGTTTTGAGATGGAGAGGGTCAAATCCAATTTAGAAGGATTATTCTGGAGGCATTGAGGCAGAGAGGTTACTACAATGATCCCGGATCACTGCAACTGAAGAAAGTGTTTTCCCCATAAATTCTTGCCCCACTCCAGTTCTTCATACTGCCGCCAGGTGACTTTCTAAAATGCAAATACAGCAATTTCCCTCCTTACATTCTCTAGACCTGCTCACTACCAAAGAATAACATCCAAATTCCTTCCCTTAGGGTACAGGGTCCTTTAAGATCTGGGGACATTTACAAAGGGAGCAGGCTTGAGGAAGTTGGGGAGGGGTTTGGTTTTGGATACAAGACCCAGGCTCTGTCCTCAAGGACCTTCAATTTCAGTGAGGGAGACGGACATGAAAATATCTGACTGTGTTCGTTCTAATCACAGTGACTTCCTGCCACACTCACCATTCCCTGAGCACACCCTATCTTCTCAACCGGCATAGCTGTCCCTCAAGTGCTGCAGTTCAAATCTGACATCTCTTTTCAGGCTCAGTTCACATGTAATCTCTCTGAAGCCTTTCCAGTATCCCCAGTCAGAATTCACCTCACTTCTTCTTCGTTCCCCTTTGGTTCTCCTGTGGCATAGCTGGGTACGAAATTGGAGGTGGTAAAATTAGGCAAATAAAGTCACCTGCACATTCTTTTCATTTTTCACCTTCTGTTTTAATTTTGCGGAAGAGAAATGTCGCTTACGTGCCAAATGCTCTTTGTTCCGATAAGGACACCAAGACCGGTGGACTTGTTTTGCTTTTCAGTTACAAACACAATAATACTTTTCGTTCACAGGTTCCAACACTGTGAATGATTTCTGCTGTCATTAGGCTGTGCAGACAGCGCCCGGCAGCCTCGAGACGGTGGAGTGGTCAGTGTGAGGTCTGCAGCCAGGCTGCCTGGGAGCTGGTTGGCTTTCTCCCAGGGCGGCTGGGCTCTTCCTCTGACAACTGGATGGAGCTATTGCACAACAAAATGCAGTCTGTTTCAGGATACTGACTTGCTTCTAGGAAAACTCTTCAGTTACGTTTAAAAATCCACTTGCCTATAAAAACGTTCCCCAGTTTACGAAAGGGACCTAGGTCTCTGGACCCAGTTTTTTTTTTTTTTCTGTTTTATCACTCGTTACAGCCCCCACAAATAAATGGGTTTGGGACCAACTCAGATTCCGCCACCCGTTGTCATAGTCCTCTCAAAGAAACTAAAAGAAAGTAAGGGTCACTTCAGAGCATCGTCCTTCAGTATTGGTAGGATGAGGGAAATGGGGCAAGTTGCAAAAAGTTTAGGCAAAGGGAAGAGAGAGGAACTGATAGAAAATGACAAGAGAAAAAAAACAAGAGAGTGGGCCAATGGCTGCTGGGTGCTGGCTGTGGATTGCAGTGGGCACTCAAGAATAAAAGATCAGTCACGTGAAAATAAAGGTTCCAGTGCCAGAACCTGAACCAAAAAGTCCCGCCTAGTGCACAGAAGGAAAACATGACCTGATATATCCGCAGGGTTTTTTTTTCTGTTTTATCACTCTGGTTACAGCCCACAAATAAATGGGTTTGGGACCAACTCAGATTCCGTCACCCGTTGTCATAGTCCTCTCAAAGAAACTAAAAGAAAGTAAGGGTCACTTCAGAGCATCGTCCTTCAGTATTGGTAGGATGAGGGAAATGGGGCAAGTTGCAAAAAGTTTAGGCAAAGGGAAGAGAGAGGAACTGATAGAAAATGACAAGAGAAAAAAAACAAGAGAGTGGGCCAATGGCTGCTGGGTGCTGGCTGTGGATTGCAGTGGGCACTCAAGAATAAAAGATCAGTCACGTGAAAATAAAGGTTCCAGTGCCAGAACCTGAACCAAAAAGTCCCGCCTAATGCACACATGACCTGATATATCCGCAGATAGCATTGCATTTGGAGTTAAATATCTGCAGTTGAGTTCTGGCTATGGAACTTACTGCCTGTAGAGTCTTTATCTTTTTTTTAAATTGATTTCAGAGAGGAAGGGAGAGGGAGAGAGAGATAGAAACATCAATTGGCTGCCTCCTGCATGCCCCACACTAGGGATCGAGCCCACAACCCTGCACGTGTCCCTGACGGGAATCGAACCTGGGACCCTTCAGTCCGCAGGCTCTAGCCACTGAGCCAAACCAGTTAGGCCTGCCTGAAGATTCTTGAGTAAAATGCTTAATCTTTTAGAGCCTTTCTTTGCTACTGTGACATATGTACTTTTAAAAAATACCCTAACTAGCCCTAGCTTGTTTGGCTCAGTGGATAGAGCGTCGGTGTGGACTGAAGGGTCCAGGTTTGATTTTGGTCAAGGGCACATGCCCGGGTTGCAGGCTCGATCCCCAGGTAGGGGGCGTGCAGGAGGCAGCCGATCAATGATTCTCTCTCATCATTGATGTTTCTATCTCTCCCTCTCCCTTTCTCTCTGAAATCAACAAAATATATTTAATTAAATAAAATAAAAATGCCCTAACTATCCTGTAGGTGGTTGTGCAACCCAAAGAAGGCTTCAGGTGTGTGTCGTGCAGGTAGATTTCATTAATATAGGAAATGCATCTATGTAAATAGATATTGAACTTATTTCACTTATGTGATAAGTGAAAGTCTCAGCTAATTCTTGGTCTATTCTAGTATAGCTATAATATCAACTACTGCAACTTTCTCACTTGCCCCCTCCATTAAAATCCCCACTAACAAACCCCCACACTATACCTCTGCTAAGAGGTTACGAAAAGCCAAATTGATTGCTATTTTATTTCATTCCTTCACTTGTACAGTTTTAGTATGCAATTTGCTTCAGAATGTTCTCTCCTTATAAATTTATTCTTGCTCACATGGTACCACTCTCCTCGTTCCTTAATATATATATATACCTGAAGCCAGGGAGCCCTGTCTTTGTCTTCAAAAGCTGTCTTTCATTCCCATCAGGAACCACCTCTAGCCTCTTCACACGCCCCCTGAAATCAGTGTCAATTCTACCTCACACTATTCCTCATCCTGAAGTAACTGCTCAACCTCACACTGGGCTTCCCCTCTTCCTACCTTCCGTGTGCCTCAGGGTACCTCCCGCTCTAGCTGATTCTTGTGCCTGATTATCACTTGTCCCTGCATTGTATACATAGGTTGCATCTGTCATGTCCCCGACTAAGTCGCCAAAGCAGAGACCATCATGATACTTCACGTTTGCCCAGCACGTTGCAGTTTCTAAGGTATGAAAAACCGTGTTCATATTTAAAACTCACTCCTACCCTGTGCAGTCGGTATTCTCCTTGGCTCCCAAAAGCAAGACGGAGACTCCTGCAGCCTAAGGAACCTGCGATTGGGTGCACTTGCCAGGTGGCCTCCCCAGCCCACTCGCATTTCCCCAGGGGCGACTCTGCCTCCTCCATATCTTTCCTTTCTTATGCAGCTCCTAACTGCGGCTATTATTCAAATGACGATTCATTTCACCATTTAGTACTTATTAAGCCCGTTCACAAATAGAAGGCTTCTGTAGGGGATGTAAAAGCAAGTGAGAGAATTTATACTCTAGGAGGAAATTTACAAACAACCAGCACCACTGTCTGCTTCTCTACCAACCCTTTTCATTGACTGGAACACGCCTTTCAAAATGTGTGATTTTGTGTGCCCTGTCAGCCCTGCCTCTGTCTTCTGCTCTTGAAGTAATAGTGAGACATGACATTAGTGAGATATGACAATGCTCTTTGTCATAAAAAAAAAAATAACAAGAAAGAAGAAAGCAAAAGGCTTGGGTGATCTGCAGAGTGGATTTTTTCTTGGTTAAAAAGGCTGGTTTTGTCTTTTTATTGTACTGATGTGTTTCCTGACAGATACATAAGTTCCTCAAACACTTGGGGAGTTGTGAATTGAATTGGGGGTGTTTTCAATTTATAGTTCATATACTTGGCAACTAGAATGTCATCTCTCCCTGTTTCTTCCACTTGAAATGTACATGTCATCTTGTAGAACAGCATTCCAAACCTTTGACAGCTTCTGTATATAATTCCCACTTTTAAAGAATGTCTTTCATAACCCCAATAGACTACATTTCTCTACCTCTTGGGAAAAAACAAACCGAACAATGACAACAACCGCCAAGCCCAGACTGGTTAATTGTTCCACAGTCCTGTTCACCACGGGGTGCACGTCTCCAGTCCTTCGTTACCTTGGGACTCCCCATATCTAGCACAAGAGGGTTTAGAGTGGTGTTTGTGTCAGTTACCTATATCTCTTTTAAAAAATCCTTATTATAATGTTGGTAGAGGGGCATGGGAGAGAAGATATGAAAAGCTTAGAAAATAAGGTATAGTACAGGAGATATGCAGTTTGGTGGTTGAATGTATGAGTTCTGCTTTATATCTCCACTTCTTTCTAAGTGTGGACTTTGGATAAATTACTTAGATGTGAAGGTCTGCAACTAAAATGCCAACCTCAGAGGGTGGTTGTGGGCATTGAGTAAGACAATGTCTATAAGAAACTTAGCATAGTGACTGGACCATAGGAAGGAATAATAAATATTAGCTATTTTTATTCTCTTTTCCTCCCTGTTTTTTAAAAACTGTTTTTAATTGAGCTTCAAACACCAAAGCATTAATATGTATATTTGATTGTTGGAAAATATAGCATTTCCCCCTTGTGTTAACATATATATTTGGCTTATGGAAATAATAACCACTTAAAATGAAATATTTTAGGCACTTGGGTGTACTCTTTTCCTATCTTTTGAGGATAAGGAAAAGGAATATGGTACTCATAAAATATCTATTGAAATAATTTTGAAAATCAGGGATCTTATACTTCATTTTTTTACTTATTGGAATAATAGAGCAGTACTACCTACTTCCATGTTGTTGAACTCCTCCTACTCTGAAAATACCATCCTAGTGTTGAGTAAGAATTATTCAGTGCTGAGTGATTATAAGACCAATTACAGTAATTTTACTATCTGGGTATTGCTAAGGGAGAGGGTCAGCTGCATGAGATTGTATGGTTTGGCAACTCCATCTTCAAGAAGACAGTAGCATATCTACAAAGGTAGCCAAAGCATTATGTTAATTTGAGGCTCTGAATACTTCTCTAAACAATAAAACAAATGATGGATGGATTTGCTT
The DNA here is from genome assembly GCF_000412655.1 of Myotis brandtii. Lineage (NCBI taxonomy): Eukaryota > Metazoa > Chordata > Mammalia > Chiroptera > Vespertilionidae > Myotis > Myotis brandtii. The sequence continues at coordinate 3,653,549 of NW_005363502.1, read as the reverse complement.
AGAAGGGTTGAATAACTAAGAGAAAAAAAATGCATTAAATATTGAAACATGGGTCACTTTGAAGAATATGGGTCGGAGAAGACAAAAAAATGAGTGTTTAGATTACATAAAAGCTCTGCAATACAGAATGCAGGGTAAAGTTAAAGAAAGAGAATTTAAAAAAGACGCAGCAAAGTTTAAAATTTTGCCAAACATTTGCACCTACAGATGAGGAAAGTAAGGACAAGAGTTAGCAGTCAGTAGGGTATGCATTATGACCTGAGCATTAGAGAAGTACCCATCTTTCAGCATTCATCCATTTGTGCAGCAAATATTTATTGAGTAACTACTATGTACTACACTGTCCTTGGAACTTGAGATTCGTTACTGAACAAAATAGGGAAAGATCTCTGCCCTCATGGAGCTTATGTAATTATAGAGAGAGACAATTTTCAATAAGCACAATAAATGAACTAGATAGCATTTTAGAAGGTTATTGTGCTGTGGCCAAAAAGACCCTTAAGGCAAAAGAAGAGAGGCTGAGGGTCAGGAAAAATGGAATATCAGGTAGGGGAAGAGAGGAATTATGGATATATTGAGTATGGCAAGGGTCAGGGTAATAAACTTATTCCTTCCTGACATTAGTTGTGGCCACCACATGGGTGACTTTGCTTCTTGCTATCCTCTCTGGCATTGCTTTTCGAATGAATGTCTCCTGGGATTTAGAATGAGGAATTAAAAGGGGTCATATGAGTGTCACTGTGAGAGCATTTCAAGAACTTAGAAATCATATTTATTGAGTTTATGAGAATGCACCAATGAGAAAGTCCAATGGACTTTATAGCCACAAGGAGGGAGTAGGTGATCTTGCAATACATAACATGAACAAAGACTGTACATGAAGTTTTGGAATGCAAAAGGCACTTTCAATTCGGAATCTATAGACTGCTAAACAACTTTAAGGAAATATCCCTTCCCATGGGGGGGTGGGGGTGGGAGGAGAGAAGAGGTAGGGGGAGGGCGGGGGTGTGGTCCTAAGATCCTTTGTGAAAAATTCAATTAGTTGTTTGCTGACATGATGCCAAGCACCTAGATGATCACCTCCATTTCTCACTTTCCTCCAGGACATTGCACTGTGCACTCATGGTCAAGCTCAGATCTGTGATCAGAGGGCTGGTATAAAATGATCAAGATACTAATTTGAGATTGGAGCAAGGTAATCGCGGGCAAAAGGAAGAAACACTTGTTTCCCTTTTTAGGAAACAAGCTGTCTACCATATTGTCTGGACGGCCGGAGACCATGCTATGCTAAACACATCGTTTATTGGGCCTTCATCTCTGACAGTGGCAAGCAACCCTAGTGAATACACATCTCCATGTGTGGAGGGTCCCTCTAAGTCACAGGGAGAATTTGTCAGCCTCTGATCTACTGCGATACATTTACGCCATAGTGGGTACCGCTCTCCAATTCCCACCCCTGGACGAGAGAGCTGGTTCCTGAGGAGTGGAGGAGCAAGGACCATTACGGCAAATTCTGAGACCTTCCCAGGGCCACCCGTAGTGTGGTCACACTGAACATCTTCTTATTGGAGGACATGGTGTGAACAAGAATTCTCTGGACCACCATAAAATGAAACAGAGTTTCTCCCCTCTGATGCTTCACGTTGGTGCTTGAAATATCCCAAAATAATAATATATCACTTCTTAGAATATGCTGAAAGCAGTGATGTTTACCCCAAATGAACTGAATGACTGGGACAAAATCACCTCTACACCCTAGATATCCCACTCACAGTCAAAATTCTTCACAATATTCCACCCAAATTGAAACAATGGAGCCAACTGGACAGTGTAATAGGAACTGTACATAACCAGTAAAAAAAAAAAAAAGGCACCTGACTTTTTAAATTTGAATTTTTTTTTTCAAGTTCGGGGGATTCCTTTGCAGCAGATTTTCTGGATCGCAAGAAAGGGGGTTACAGGAGGCCCAGGGGACAAGTGTAAGACAGAGAGAAGTAGACAGAGTCAGGGGCACAGGGAGCATATTTAATTTTAATTGGAACCTAAACATTTTCACAGAGCCTGTCAGAGTTTGTTGGCACCGCTCTATAACTCTGCTACCAGCTGCAATTGTTCCATAATGCAGAAATGAGAAAACGTCCCACAGAATTGTGTTCCACCCCCCTTTGGTTTTCCTTGCTTCAGTGCAAAATGTTAAGAAAAAGTTTACTCTGTGGTTTCTTCTAAACAAATTCAGCTCGGCATCCAGGTATTATTGCTCAATCAGCCAACGTAAGTACTTATTTTTAAAAGTGTATTTTTGACTTTAAACACTCAAATCCATTGTGGTTTATCATGTCAATATGTATTTTGGCACGTGCCCCGCTCTGAGAAGGCCTGGTAGCATTCCTCACGGGGTGTGCGCACGGCTCCTGCAGCAGCAGCGCAGGTTCCCTGTTTCCAGAGGAGACAGATCTGCACCCGAAGACCTTAAAGCCCGTCCTGACACTGCCTGCCCCTCCTTTGTCAGAGCCAAGTTCAGGCCGATCGGGTAAATGGACCAACCAAATAAGTTGTTTTCAGTTCGTAGTACAAGCAGAATCCAAGAGCTAGTGTTTGTGCGCGGTGAGTGAGCTCAGATTTTGAAATAAGAACTTAAATTTGGACAACGGCTTCAATTATAATTCGATCCAAGTTTTTCCTCCCCTGATCTCCAATAACAACCTTGGAAGACAGGCAGGGCGGCTACTAAGGTTCCTGTGTTCATAGATGAGGAGACAGAGGAAAAAATACTCAGCGGTGGCCCAGGACCACAGGATTCTCCTCCAGCAAGTCGATGGAGGAGCATTTAACATACACGTGTTTGGTTTTGTTTCAACTTAAAACCCAGTGCACATCTGTTATATAAGAGTACCTCTTAAGAATAAATTGACTTCAGGTAAATGCTTAAAATATTCATAATATTAGACCAGTGAAAATTTTTATATTTTTAGAAATATTGGCAGGAATTGTTGTTGTTATTAGTATCCCAACTATTAAAGTAGCACAAGAAAGATTTTTAATAAATCAAACGGAACAGCTCAGGAGAGAGAACAAAATGTTTCCCCCTCTAAAATATTACTGGATGCCATGCATGCACTCCCAGGTCATCCAGAACATTCTTTCAAAGGTCCTTGTACTGCTCAGAGAAGATGGGTATTTGTAATAGAGCTCCGGTCAAAGATGGAAACATTAATTCTGCCAAGAACATTTTCAGAGATATTCCAATATTAATAATTACAAGTTGTCTCCCAAATAAAGCAATATTACCACCATTGCTGTTGCTACTTTTCCATTAATAATAACAACAACTAATAATATTAAAATGCTTACTACTCATGAAGCACTATGCCATGCACCTTCTGTGGTTACATTGCTTTTCTCACTCATGACAACCTCCATCCTCACACTAGAGAAGAAAAACCTGTGACATGAGGCTACATACTTTGCCATAGTCCCACAATTAATATGAAATGGAGTTGCCCTGGCCAGGTAGCTTGGTTGGTTGGAGCGTTGTCCTGATAGGCCAAGGTTGAGGGTTCAATCCCCAGTCACGGCACATACAAGAATCAATGAATGAATGCATAAATAAATGGAAAAACAAAACAGTATTTCTCTCTCTTCCTCTCTCTCTCAAATCAATAAATGAAATTTAAAAAATGAAATGGAGCAAGGATTTTTAACTTACCTAGTAGGCAGCGTAATTTCAGAACCCATGAGCCTAAAAGTAACAGGACATTGCCTTCCCAGCAGCTGCTAATAATAATGATGATGATGGCAGCTGAAACGCATTGTTAATTATTCAAGTTATTATAAAAATCGTTTTTACAAGTGATGTATGGAATTTGAAGGGATGAAGTGATTCTCCCAAGTTCCCACAGCTAGTGAGTTAAAGACTAGCGATTCAGATTCGGAAAGTTTGATTTCCAAAAAAGGAAATTGAATTCCACGATTCCGCCCCTCCCCCTTCTTATGAACCATCTGGCAAATTAAAGTGTAGGTCTAGAATTCTCTAGAACGTGTCGTAGACCTTATGGCCTTCTAAATCCAAGTTGCTAGGTTAGGAATTCTTAAACTTTTGAGTTGACGGGATATTTCATTTTTCTGGAAATTATTGATTACAAAAGAGCTTGAGAGACCTGGCAAGGTGGAGAGTCACATTTAAAACAAAAAACCTTCCAAATGATGGGAAGGTTTTTATCGACAGTGCAGAGGACTGAGAACTTGAGATTCAAGTAATTACATTCTTGCTTGTCCTGAAGATCCTATCTGATAAAAAATGTTGTTTCTGTTTTCGTGAGAAAATATTGCAAGGGGATGTGTGATAGCAGGTTCTACTCTCTCTTTGGATCCCAAGGCTTCAGGAAGAGGGAGGGTAAGCTGCAAAAGCATTCCTCTCATCTTGCCTTGGCAGGGTCTCGGGGTTCCCCCCAGAGGTGCTGTAGAAGGCTTGCTACAAAGCTAACACATGATGCTTGTTTGTTCATTCCATCACATGGTAAATGGAAACCATCACCATATCAAGTACCAATGGCTATCTTTATTGTTACCAATAGCTATGATGAGGGCAATTATCTTTTATCATGAAGTTCCCCTTAACTCTATCTTCTCTCTAAAGGCAAATCCAGAGAAGAGACATGCTTTGAGTGTTCCTATAAGTGGATTGGATTTTTTCTTTCACTTGTTAGTTTGAATTCAGAACACATATGAGATGCTGTAATGCAATGGCGTTCTAACTGTTCAAATTCCTAGAGGGCACTTTGGTGGAGATATACACCCTCGGAGAAATATGTAGCCTGCTCTCCTACTGCCATTGCAAACAGAAAACTCCTGAATGATGGTGTTTGAAGAGTTGCCTGTGATTGTTTGTACACTGGGTCCACTTTGAAGAGACCCACACCAGGAAGGTGAAAGGACTCCAATACTGCAAATGGTCTCCTTGTACATTACCTGCCTAAGCGGACAGGCAGTCCCAGAGGCACGGGCAGGGATGGAGTGTGTGAATCAATTCCAGAAGTGAAGTATGGCCATGGCTTCCATAAGAGCACCCACAGCCCAGCCCAATACCGACTGGTTAGAGGTGTTTCACAGATGAGGGCGCATAGCAGTGAGACAGCCCGTCAGATGTTTTCAAGGGAACCACCATTCTGTGTGACCTTTGGCAAGTTACTCAACCAGCCTGGTCTTTCTTATCCTCATGTACTAAGGGAAAAGTTGGACTTGTTCATCAACCCTTCCTTCTCACTCTGAAATGCTCTGATCTCTAATCTAGACTTGTAGATCAGGATTTGAGAGCCACTGATCTAGTAACCTAAAAAACTGACTACTTTACTTCCCAAGCTATTCAAAGTATAAAGGGAGGAACTCTTACTCACTACTAGAATTGGGTGTCAGAGATATTTAATTATAGCATTTGGAGACGTGTCATTCATCCATAGCTGGTAGGTGTCATGGTCAACTGTTTTATTAAGTAATTTATCATCTCATTCGACAATTACCAGTCTGTAATTACCGAATTCTATTCAACCAGAGGAGAGCCTTGTTCTTCTATCCTCTGGTATTTAAGCCCTAAAGTAAACCTATGATGTTCATGATCATCTTTCATTCTGCTGCATTTCAATTTTTTTTCTGACCCTGATTTTATATCTAATTATTTCTAGTTTTTCTGGCTATGGAATCATAGTCTCCCAGAATTAAAAGTAATTTTAGAAATTATGTAATCCCGCCTCTGTTTTACTTAATTGAAACTTGATCATAGAGAAGACTGTGCAATTTTCCCAAGTCCTACAGCTGGTTAGTGGCCGAGTTGTGCTCAGCATCAGGTCCCTGATCCTTGATGGCCAGATTTCAGTGAGATTCAGCAGGCTTTGGCTCCACCAGAGGGCCGAGCCCAATCCCATCTGATCTGAGAGATTTGACGACAGCTGTCTGGCCTCAAACATGCCCAGGTAGAGAGCCACAGTAGTAAGGAAGAATTTGGGCAGATGGTTAAAGACAGGGGTGGAGAAAGGAGAATAAAAGAAGAGTTGGGGGCATTTGGTCTCCTTTTCAATTTGGCAGGAGGTGAACTTTAGGGATGAGTGAGAGTAGAAGAGATTTTACTGGGATTAAACAAAGTGGAATGTCTTCAAGTGCTAAACTACTTAGCCAGACACTTCGTTATATATTTTTCAAAAATTTCTACTTCTGTGAATGGAGTGTGTGTGTGTGTGTGTGTGTGTGTGAATGTGTACAACTTCATTGAAAGTGTCAAACACAAAAGGCACATGTTAGCTGCTCTGGTTGAGAATAGACAATTGGGGGGGGATGTGGGGGGACAGGTAGAGGTGGAGAGTCCAATCTCCAGTCAAGAGATGATGGGGGCTTGGAACAGAAGGCAGCCACCACTCAGATTGGGGAGGACACTTGCAAGGTAGGGAGTTGTATGTGGGTGATTTTCTTTTCTTTTTAAATTTCCCCCCCCTCCTCCTTGGTACATGTTTTATTAAGAAACTAATAGAGTTAAAAATTGCTTTGCTAGATCTTAGCCTGGAACCATTTTGAATGGATTACCTTTTATTTCGAAACAATTTCAAACTTATAGAAAAGTTGCAAGAATGACGCAAAGAACTTTGATATATTCTTCACTCAGACCCACCAATTTTTAACATTTGCTATCCTTGCACATTCTCTCTCTCTCCATGTGCATAAAAATTATGTATTCTTTCCAAATCACTTGACAGTACGTTACCCTTTACCCGTAAGTACTTTGTGTACATTTCCCAAGAACAAAGACATTCACTTATACAACCATGTACAGTTAACAAAATCAGAAAATTTTACATTGATACATATTTATTACCTAATCTATAGACTCTTGTGCAAATTTTATCAGTTGTCCCAGTAATGTTCTATATAGCAATTTTTTTCCTGGTTCAAGATCAAACCCAATTTTCGCATCTCTTTATTTTCCTTTGATCTGGATCATTTTCTCTTCCTCTTTTGCCTTTCATGACTGACATTTTTGAAGAGTACAGGGCCATTTGTTTGAAGAATAAACCTTCAATTTGGCTTTATCTCTGATTTTCTCGTGATTGGATTCAGGTTATGCTTTTTTGGAGGAGTCCTACCTAGGAGCTTTTGTAGCCTTCTCAGTGCACTGTATTAGGGGACGCATATGTGGTTTGTTAAAATTGCTGATAAAGTTAATGACTGGTGATTATTAACTGTAGAGTAAGACTACATATTTTAAATAGTGGATTTTGTTGTTGTTTTTTTCAGCTCAATGTATTATCATCGTTAAAAAATAATTTTGGAAATATTTTAAAAATGAACGTGGTCTCCCATTTAATTCACATTGAAGTTAGGCATACCTACAGACACAAGGAATGTGGGCATAACTGCAATGCCAGGCCAGCATCTAGCACAATAAAAACGTAGATTATGATGCAACTTCAGGTACAAGTGAACGTTGATGTAAGCAGAAATAACTTGTTTTCAGCTTCTGCGTATGCATAGCTCCTAGGGAATCAATTGGATACATATATAATTTAGTCTGTTGACTAAATCTAAGCAAATGTAAATTATAGCATTTGGGGGACATTCTGAATACTTGTAAGCTTCCCCTGGAATGAATTACTTGGTTCCAATTACAGATGAACAGGTTCAGACTGATGGTCCTACAGTATTTTAATCTATGATGGATCACTGTAATGTTATTTCTATTTGTGGCTATAGAGGAAAATGACCTTTTCTTTAGATCAACAATGAAAGTTCATAAAGATGTTGGATTTTGGTATGAAATATAGGGGCGGGCCAGGCTAGAAGAGATCAATGGGGGTGGGGGTGGGACATATGTAATACTTTCAACAATAAAGATGTAAAATAAATAAATAAATAAACAAATACAATTAAATGGACTCAAAAGCTATTTAGTATCTGAAACTTGGTCTTAAAAGATGTTGATGAAAAGGCAACCAACCCCAAATGGGAGAAGATATTTGTAAGTACTATTTCCAACAAGGGGTTAACATCCAAAATATATAAAGAACTCATACAACTCAAAACAAAATAAACAAACAATGTGACTGATAAATGGGCAGAGGAGCTGAACAGACGTTTTTCCAAGGAAGACATGCAGATGGCCAACAGGCACATGAAAAAATGTTCAACATCACTAATTATTAGAAAAATGCAAGTCAAAACCTCACACTTGTTAGAACTGCTATTATGAAAAAGACAAAAAGTAACGACTGTCGGAGATGATTTGGAGAAAAGGGAACCCTTGTACACTGTTGCTGATATTTTAAACTGCTATAGAAACTATGGAAAACACTATGGAGGTTCCTAAAAATAAATTAAGAATAGAACTACCACACAATCCAGCAATTCCTCTTCTGGGTATTTATCAAAAAAATAAAAAAAAAACCACTAATTTGAAAAGATATATGTACCCTTATGTTCACTGCATCATTGTTTACATTAGTTAAGATATAGAAACAGCCTGTGTCCATCAACAGATAAATGGATAAAGAAGATGTGAAGGTGATATATATAAAATGGAATAGTACTTATCTTACCTAATAATAGACAAACATGCAAATTGACCATCCCTTCGCTATGCCCACCAGCCAATCGGATGAGTATGCAAATTAACCAAACAAAGATGGTGGTTAATTTGCATATGTAGGCACCCAGCGGCAATTGGAGCTAAGGGGTCCCCTGCCCAGGCCTAACGCCTTGGTCAGAGGTATTAGGCCTGGGCAAGGGCAGAGCCGGCGATGGTGGGGAGCAGGGAGGGAGCCAGCGATGGCGGGGAGCAGGGAGGGAGCCGGTGATGGCAGGGAGCAGGGGCAGAGCTGGCAATTGCAGGAGCTGGTGGTTCCCTGCCCAGGCCTAATGCCTCGGCCACAGGCGTTAGGCCTGGGCAGGGGTGGAGCGGGCGATCACGGAGAGCTGGGGGTCCCCTGCCCAGGCCTAAAGGCTCGGCCACAGGCGTTAGGCTTGGGCAGGGGCAGAGCCGGCGATGGTGGGGAGCAGGGGCGGAGCCGGCGATGGTGGGGAGCAGGGGCGGAATCGGAGATCGCGGGGAGCTGGGGGTCCCCTGCCCAGGCCTAACACCTCGGTCAGAGGCATTAGGCGGGGAGCAGGGAGGGAGCTGCCAATGGTGGGGAGCAGGGGTGGAGCTGGCAATTGATGTGAACTACAGAGGAAACACCTTTTCTGACTGCTCATTGGCTAAGCTCCCTGTATGCCACTGGTAATATTCTTAGTAACTTGGCTAATAAGAATCCAATAAGGTGATCTAGGGTTTTTCACCACACTCCTGGAGAAAAAAACAAAGGTCCGCTGCTGGAGGGCTAAGAAATGTCATATTCTGCCCTAGCCTGTTTTGCTCAGTGGATAATGCCTCAGCCTGCCCACCACAGGGTCTGGGTTCAATTGTGACCAAGGGCATGTTCCTAGGTTGTAGGCTCCTCCCTGGCCCAGGCCCAGGTCAGGGCTCATGCAGGAGGCAACCAATCAAAGTGTTCCTCTCACTTTGATGTTTCTCTCTGTCTTTCCCTTTTCTTTCCACATTCTCTAAAAATCAATGGAAACATATCCTCAGGTGAGGATAAAAAAGAAAGAAAGAAATGTCATATCCTATGAAAGACACATCTTGAAAATGCCTAAAGAAAGTTGTCATTTTTTCATGGTGAAGGGACTGGAGTCTGTGTTGATGAAAACACCTTGGTGGCTGCGATGACTGGCAGTGGCTGCAGCAGCGGGGTGATGAGGCTGCTGCCCTGATCAGCCCGGTCGCCTCCCACAAAGGGAGGCCAGACTGTGGCTTAGGCCCACTCCCCAAGGGGAGCAGGGAGCAGGCCTAAGCCGTCACTAGGACATCCCCTGAGGGCTCCCAGTATGTGAGAGGGGGCAGGCTGGGCTGAGGGACCCCCCCCGCCCAGTGCACAAATTTTGTGCACCGGGCCTCTAGTCCATAAAAAAGATGACATTTTGCCATTTGCAACAATATGGATGGGTTGTGAGGGAATTATGCTAAGTAAACTAAGTCAGAAAAGGACAAAAAACATGTGGACTACAAAACAAAAAGGAATCAAGGAACAAACAAACCAAAACCCAAACAAATTTATAGATACAGACAACAGAATGGTGATTACCAGAGGGGAAGGGAGGTGGGGGGAAGGTGACATGGTTAAAGGGGGTCAAATGTATAGAGTTTTGGTGGTAAGCATACTAGAGTGTACATAGGTATGGAATTATAATGTTGTACACCTGAAAGTTATATAATGTTATTGACCAATGTTACGACAATTTAAAAAAAGATGTTGATGAAACAATGCTTGACTTTTCTGCAAGAAAGCAATTGAATTTCTGTGGCATCTTTGTTTTTGAATTACTCTTCTCAAAATGCGATTTGCCTATCGCTGGTGGTCCTGTTAAGCATGGCAAAAGGTGTTTTGTTTTAATGAAACTTTTAGCCATAGCTGAACCACCATGAGCTAATTCCTTGCTGCAGGGTGGACCCTGCAATTCTTTATTTTGGGTGTAGAATGATTCTCTTTTGAAGTAAATCAGATGTACTAGTTATTCTACATTCCCAAGAATGGCAAGAATTAAAACTGGAGTGAGGAAAAGTGGATGGAAACGGGATTTCAGGAAGACCAGTGCCCGTGGCTTAGCCGCTGCAGTGGAGGAAGTCTGGCTGGGAAAATTCCTATATCCATCGCTATGAACTCAGTTCTCCTTTGGAACTTTGTACTATGTAAGTTCCGTTTGATGAAGCCGCAATGCCGCCCAAGGGGGAAAATGGCAGTGGCTCTATGCTGCCATCTGGTGGCAAAATGCTACATTGCCTCTCCCAGTGAGTCAGACTTCACTACCTGTGGTCTGCCCTTGGCTGGACCACCTGCTAATGTGCAAAATTGGGAAGTTTGGCCTGTTTTGTCCATTATGTGCCACAGGAACTTCTATATTCTTTTGATGTTCTCTTCTCCTCTGTGGAGTACGTCTCTCCTCCCCTTGGTGCCTCGTGTACTGTCTTTTCTTTTCCCATCAGTCCAAGGACAAGAACAAGAACAACTAACATCGAGTCCTTCCTAGATTCAAGGCTCACTAAGTGTCTTGTAAATATTACTTTATTTAAACCTGGGAAAACCCACATGGGATAGCGATAATTATTATTCCATTCTACAGATGAGAAAACAGATTTAATTACAGCCTATCTAGAGCCCGCACTCTTAATCACTACATTACCTTCCCACCTGTGTGTGAAATTCAATAAAATATTACCTATCAAATGGACATTTGGTTTGGTCTTATTTCCAATTGTGAAGAGAAACATTCATCTCTTATGAAAAAATGTCAAGTAGTAGGGAGCAGGTTGCAAAAATATTTGAGAGGGCCCTTAACTACGTTCTATTCTTTTTTTTTTTTTAGGAACCTCCATACTGTTTTCCATAGTTCCTATACCAGTTCCTATACCCATTAAATTTGCCTATAATTAAGGCAGCCATGTTTCTGAGGAGACTGAGCCAATCTGGAAAAAAAGTAAATTTACTATTTCATAAATAAAATATAAATGTTTAAGCTTGTGGCAAGTGGTGGTTATTCCAGAAATACTTTCTCTGTAGCTCTACTTAAGCCCTGAGCACTGGTGTCCATGAAACCTATTTCCAGCCACTCGTGCTCAGCCTTTTTGATTGGTGAGGATCCCCGAGTGGGGTCCCAAGCTGTATACACAACCTATAGACTCAGCCAGGTCTGGAGGTATCTGGAAGACCTCCCAGGCACTAACTAATATAAGATGCTCAGGAGGGCATCACAAGAATTTTCTTAAAGAGGCCTTAAACTTACACATTTCTTTCAAGCTTTAGAATAAGAAGGGGGGCGTTGTGGTAAAGTCGGTATAGTAAGATGGTATTGCTCAGCATATTCCATAGCATGCTATTTCCCATGCCCACTGTTATGAGGACAGGAGGTATGTCAGGCACACAGGCCACTGCGCTCCATCTCTGTGAGCTGCTGAAAATGGCCAGCATCAACGTGGGGCACCAAGCGTGGGGGCATTGTCTTCACTCAAACACATAATGGTGGGATGTGCCGGAGACTGGGACTGAGCAAAGGCACTGAGTCACATACCGTAGCTTGACTACTTCAAAAGCCATCTCCGCTGCCCTTTCTTTTCCTCTACCAAACTGGCTGGAAAGCTCACACACTTACCTTCCCAGAGTCCCTTGCAGAAAAAGGTTGCCCTAACTGGTTTGGCTCAGTGGATAGAGCATTGCCCTGCAGACGGAAAGGTCCCAGGTTCGATTCCAGCCAAGGGCATGTACCTTGGTTGCGGGCACATCCCCAGTGGGAGGTGTGCAAAAGGCAGCTGATCGATGTTTCTCTCTCATCGATGTTTCTAACTCTCTATCCCTCTCTCTTCCTCTCTGTAAAAAATCAATAAAATATATTTTTTAAAAAAAGAAAAGAAAAAGGTGGCCAGGTGAGCTAGTTCAGGATGATAAGATGTAAGTGGTAAGTCATTAGGTTGGGCGACCAGGAAAGTAGTTGAAAAAAAGACGTTAATCGCTGCTTTATGCAACAGCTTGTTGCCCTTCCTCCTCCTTTATCCATCCTGCTTGGAACCAGCCCTGGAGAATCACTGCTAGATTTCTTGTTGTCTGTATCTATGAGTTTGTTTTTTGAAAAAAACACCAACTTCTATGTAGTAGGAATCTCGGCCATTTGCCACCGAATGCATTTCTAACTGATAAAGGCTCCATGAAGCACAAGTGCTAGCTGATGAACACCAAGGTGGTGTTGGTAGCCCACTTTGGGGAGTGGCAGCATTGGCTGAGGTGACAGATGCCCTACTGACTTTTGTAGGTTCGTGCTGGGCTTAGAGACCCCAAATTTTGCAAGTGGGGTGGGAGGCAGACCAGAGAACTACACTTTGGGTTTCTTTGTTGTGATTCCTTTGTACTCATCAGCTGGTGTAGCCTGAGGAAACTTGGGTTGTAAACGTGTTGGTGTTCATGTTCATGAATTTCAATGTACCATTCTGCCGATGTTTCAAGCATCTACCATGGGCTTAGTCTTTCACTAGGTCAATGTTTTGCAAACTTTTTTGTAAAGGGGCAGATAGTAAATATTTTAGGCTCTGCAGGCCATTCAGTTTCTGTTGCAACTGCTCAATGGTGGTGCCACTGATGCATGAAAGCAGTGATTAATGATAGGTGAAGAGATGAGGATGAGTATAGCTATGTTTCAATAAAACTTTATTTACAAAAGAGGCAGTGGACAGGGCTTGACCTGAGAGCTGTGGTTTGCAACCCTCTATGCTGCATAAGACCCCCTCCCACCCCTCACACAGAAGTATTTCTGAAAATGTGGTCTGCAGGACATCAGTTCCAATGGATATCTTAAAAAAAGTTAGGAGTAAGTTAAACCAATATCTCTTTTTCATGGTACAACATCTATTCAGACACTTAAGCTAGAAATCTGTGGGTTATTATTTATTCTCTCCCATCTTGAACACATCTCCAAGTCATTAGTTATACTTCCTAAATATTTTTCCATTTTTGTCCTTCTCTCTCCACCTATTACCCCAAATATCCCATTTCAGGTTCTGGCTACCTTTCACATTGGGTCTCTCCCAGTCCCAAACCCTACCTGCCAGAATCCTGGGTCAAAAATACAACTCTAGCCCTAGCTGGCTTGGCTCAGTGGATAGAGCATTGGCCTGCAGACTGAAAGGTCCCGGGTTCAATTCTGGTCAAGGGCACATGCCCAGGTTGCAGGCTTGATCCCCAGTGTGGGGCTTGCAGAAGGCAGGTAATCAATGATTCTTGCTCATCATTGATGTTTCTATCTCTCTCTCCTTCTCCCTTCCTCTCTGAAATCAATAAAAATATATTTAAAAAAACACACAAAAACTCTAACCATGTCACTGTTCTGCTTAAAACCCATCGACACCTCCTCACTGAGCAAGCAGCACTTTCTAACTGGTGTTCACTGGGATATTAAATGTGCTGCAAGGAAAATTCTGCATGGAATGTTGGATAAACCAGTTTAAACAGAGTTCTTTACCGCTCAGGGCTCTTAATATACAAATGAACATTTTGACTCTTTAAGACAGTGGTTCTCAACCTTCCTAATGCCGCGACCCTTTAATACAGTTCCTCACGTGGAGACACCCAATTTCATTGTTACAAATTGAACATAATTAAAGCATAGTGATTAATCACAAAAACAATATGTAATTATATATGTGTTTTCCGATGGTCTTCGGCGACCCCTGTGAAAGGGCCATTCGACCCCCAAAGGGGTCGCGACCCACAGGTTGAGAACCGCTGCTTTAAGAGGAAATACAGAATGTGGCACTTCCCAAATCCAACCAAACATGGACGCTGTGGGTGGTTCATACGCCAATCAAACCTTTTGAGAAACAGTCCCCTGTAGATATTGCCAGAAATCCAAATTCATGGGAAATGCATTTAACTCTACATCCCCAATCAAAGAATTAGTTTCTCTTTTGATGCTGCCCACAATGATTTTTCTTGGCTGGATGTCTCCTTTTCCCTTGCAACACAACCTGGGCATGGGAGGAAAAAGTAAGTTTGAGAGTCAAAAAGATTGGCCTCGGAATTTCAACTACTTACGAGATGTGTGAGCTCAGGTTAGTTTCTTCAGTTTCTTTGAGTCTCTTTTTCTTTATCATTAAAGTCGATATAAAACCTACCTCATATGAATTTTTTTTATTAAATTATATGCCATCTATAAGGTAAAGAGCAGTTGCCATCTATAAGGTAAAGAGCAGTTGACTATTCAATAAATGCTATTTCTACTTATGTTTGAACTTTCAGGAGATCTGAGCAGGAAGGCCACAGAACCAACTGTTTGCTTCAGCCTCCTCGCTGAATACTCACTGAGTCTCTTGTGTACAAGGAAGGATCTTGAGAAAACTCTTGAGAGTTATCCATCCGATGCCCATAGGCAGTAAAACGCAGGCTTCAGGTGGCCCTCTCTGTGTCATCCAGGAGACTTCACTGTGTGCCAGAGAGGACGTCCAGCCAAGGCTCCAACGGTGCATTTAGATAAACATTGTTTGCATTTTGTATTACACAATGTGAACATATCTGGCCCTTGCCTTGTGTCAACATTTTTTTACCACCCCCCCGCCCCGAATTTATTAATGAAACAAGTGGTAGGTTTTTTGTTTGTGTATGAATAATAGTATGGTTTTTGGAGCTGTGCTAGTCACTACTTTTTATTTTAAAAATTTTCATGAAAGACATTTAGGAAAAAACTCTACACATTTTAAGAAAAAATGTGAACAAAGTGTGATGTATTTAAAAAGGGCATGGGATACTCATTGAGGAGATGTAAAGTTTCCCTACATATTAATGTGTTGTAAAAAATCTAGAAAAATGCTTGATAAAATATGCAGAGCAAGCAGTAGATAAGACAATTTCTAGGAACAATTTAAAAATGAGGACTCTCCAATGCTTTCACTTCTCTGTTATGCTGCAGTTTCTCAGTAGATGGCACCCTTCTCCTACCTTCAAAGCTTTTAATCACACTAAGGTGTAAAGGGCTGACAATCCAATTACAACAGTTACCAAATCCTCTTTGGGTCTTGGCTAATCATCTACATACAGCCCTAAGGCACCTACACTACATTGCAATAGAATGGATTTCATGGTTAGGCCAATATTTTAACTACAGTAAAGAAATTTACTCCTATATTTTACTTTAATGTATTTGCCAAATTCAGTTCTTCCATTCATCTCTTGCTGATTTAGAACCCTAGTCCCAAATATTGTCATCTTTCCAATATTCTAACTTCACCTTAGGCCTCTTACCCTAGGCAGCTGGCCCAGCTGCTATTTTATCAAGAAGATCAAGCCATTCACTTTTTTTTTTGTCAGATTGGCAAAAAATATATTTTTTGGTGTGTCACAGAATTTTAGTAATTAGTTTATGTGTGCCATGAGATGAAAAGTTGAAAAGTGATGCCCTAAACCTTTGCTTTAGATGGCCCCAAGAGAGTCTCCACTACTACATGGAGGAGGGAGGGGGGGGGGGGGGGAGGGAGGGAGAGAGAGAGAGAGAGAGAGAGAGAGAGAGAGAGAGGTGGCAATGATAGAGCACAGATGCCAGTAACAGAGGTACACTCTTCAGGCTTAAAGCTTTGTCTAGGCAAGATCTTTGGCAGTGGTTTAAATGCCCAAAGAGTTGGATGAAATAAATATACCAGATGAGTTTTTGAGGGAGTTGTATTGCCAAAGCAAACAGAGATCAGGGTTGAAAGAGTCAGCAATCATTCACACCTCTAGTTTGAGGCTGTACGCTCTGTGCAGTCTTGAAGAAGGATGTAGCCTGCGAAGCTTACCTCAGATGTGGTCTTGGAAACAATCAAACAACAAAGAGCCCTCCAGGGCCTTGGAGGGCAAAGGCAAGGAGACACTTCCCAGAGGAGAACCAGGCACGACCACCTGAGAAAGGGAGTCCTTGTGATTTCTGTTCAGGATTCCACCTCTATGGACCATCACTGTGCTACCTCTGCACTCCTCCTGCTTTGAATGGAAATTACTTTCCTCCTCCTCCTCCTCCTCCTCCTCCTCCTCCTCCTCCTCCTTTTGAGGGATAAAAGAGAGGAATAAAGAATGTGCTGGAAATTTGGGGCATGTGCTCCAAACCTTCCCCGCACCCCGCTCCTCCTCCTCCTCCTCCACCTCTTTCTCTTTCCTCTCTCCCTCTCCGTGGCTATTCTGCTTCCGTGCACCATTCATTGTATATTGACTGTGATCGGCATAAATCAGTTACCTTTCACCTTCTTGGTCATTAAGCCATGGAGAGGCATACCTGGGTCTGATGGGGAGTGTGCCGCACAGGAAATTCTGGACTTTGTGAAGCAAGCAGTGACTGAGCAGGGCTTTGAGTGCAGCTGGTCTGGGGTTGTGTCTAATAAGAAGAGGATGCATAGATACTTGGGGAAGTAGACTGTGGCGGAAACCATAAGCTGACACCCAACATCTGCTCTTACCTTTTCCCACAGTAAAAGAACCTGTGGTCTTTAGCTGGCTGGTGACAGTGTGAAATGGAGACCATACCACCAGCATCCTTTGCAGGTTGATTTAGTCATGTAACTAATTCTGGCCAATAGGGTGTGCTGTTCATGGGGTGTTTCGTGTTCTTGGATTGTCATTAAAGCATGTAGAGGTGCCCTCTGCCCTCTGGGTTCTTGCGGGCTGGAATGTGGGCATGATGGCTGAAGTTTCAGTGCTTAGAGAGGACTGTGCTCATCAGTGATGTTTGGACTGTAAGCCACCCATAGCAAACGCACAGAGGAGCTTGGGTCTCTGACAAGCCTGCACAGCCACCTCCAGGCTTTTAGTTTTAAAAAATTTTTTTTTTAAATTAAAAAAACTTTTAATAACATTTTACATTCAATATTATTTTGTGTTAGCTTCAGGTCTGCAGCATACTGGTTGGACAATCATCCTCCTGATATTTCCAGTACCCAACGGGCACCATACATAGTTATTACAGTATTATTGACTGCATTTCCTATGCTGTATTTCACATCTCCATGACTATTTGTAATTACCAATCTGTACTTCTCAATCCCTTCATCTTTTTCACCCAGTCCTCCAACCATCTGTCAACCATCAGTCTATTCTCTGCATCTATGAGTCTGTTTCTGTTTGGTTTGTTCATTTATATTGTTCTTTAGATCCCGCATATAAGTGAGATCATATAGTAATTGTTTTTCTCTGATGGACTTATTTCACTCAGCATAAGACCCTTTTCGTTCATCCATGCTCTTGCAAATGACAAAACTTCATTTTCATTTATGGCTGAGTAATATTCCATTGTATATACAGGGGGGGCAGAGTAGGTTTACAGTTGTTCGTCTGGAAAAGAATAATTAATAAATAATAATGCAAGAATGAACTCTGTGTTCTGTGTACTCATAACTGTAAACCTACTTTGCCTACACCTGTATGTACCACAGCTTCTCAAAAACCTCAGAGAGAAATACACTTCCACTTTCTTTAAGCCCTTGTTACCTTGGCGTTTCCGGTTATCCCAGCTGGATGTAATGCTCACTAGTAGAGTGAGCAAGACTTGATGCAGAAAGATGAGCTGGGCAACTATTGCAGTGGCAGGGAACAGGTGACAAGAGCCTGAACTAAGGCAGTAGCAGTGGGGAAGGTGAAGAAAACCTGCTAGTGATGGTTGAGAGGCTGAGTGGACTGGATTTGATTACTAATGGGTAGGCAGGTGAGAGATGAAGTGACAGCAGAGTAGAGCTTTATATCTGGGTTTCTGGCTTGGACGCCTTGGAGGGAGCATGGAGGAGGATCTGTGGGCATGGTGAGGAGCCCCTGAGGGAATCTAAAAAGTGAGAACTCCAAGGAGAGAACTTTTGAGAACATTAATAATTTGAGGAGGGAGCAGGGGAAGAGGCGGGTAGGCAGATGACACCAGGACCAAGAGCAGAGAGGTTAATAACGTCAGTCACGAGAAGTAAATTAAGATGAAGAATGAAATTCCAGGGATATTTTCATAAAAGTCACTGTGACGGGATGGATGTGGAAGCCAAGTGGCTTAGGAGCCAATGGGAAGTGAGGAAATGGACACATGCCTCTAGGCTGCATTTTAAATGATGTTACTCATGGAGAGGAGAGTTGTTGCCAGAGTGGGATGGACGTTTTTGTAAAGTTTGCTTATTTTTATTATTTTTAAGTTTCACATGGCCTGTAGTATGCTTATGGGACTTGGGGCGCAGCTCCTGGTGGCAAGGTTGAGATATGGGAGAGGGGACCTCTGAGGAGGCGCTGCATGGGGGGGGAGGATCAGTCTGAGCAAGTTCATTGCTTTTTCTGAGGCTCAGAAAAAGAAGGGAGGTGGAGGCAGAAATAAGGCCTTTGAAAATATTAATTTGGGGGACTGAGGGAGTTTATATTTTTCAGCTTCAATTTTCTTGGTGAGGAAGGAGAGAAGGTTACCCTTGGGAAAGAGTAGATGATGGGACAGTGGTGGGTTTGAGAAGAAGATCTGAAAAGGCCACCGCGGGAAACAGGAGAAACAGCCCAGGGGTGACAGGTCTACCTGCCTTTGCATGCTAGCCAGTGGTCGCCTTTATAAAATGCAGTGATCAAGATCAATGTGAGGCAAACCAGTGAAGGCCTAGGCCTTGAAACCATAGCTGGTGACGTTGAGCTGGGCTTTCTCACCTCTACTGTCACTGCTTCAGTTAGTGCTGATCCGCAGGAAGGACATCTTGGTACACGTGTACTGCAAGGGCACAGATGACAGAGCCTTCACCACACCACCCTGCAAGCAGCCTTCCCAAGGGATGAGCACCAATGACTGGTGCACCTGTTATTGGTTTGATTTCCAATTTGATAGCAAGTTTCTAGGAGTGGGGGGAGACGAATCCAGGCCACAGGCCCTCCAGGCTCTCTTCAATGGCCCAGTTGTGGCCTATTCACTGGCAGCAAAGGGAAACTGTTCAGCTGCTGGGGGATAGTTGGATAAACCCAAAATAGGTCACTGCCTGGAAATGTGGAAGATGCCTAGACTGCCATTGTATCTCTTCACCCAACCATTTTGTATGGGATGTTTTGCTTCACATCAGCTTTTGTTTGGTGATCCAAATTCTGTCATGTTTCTGTCAAGTGCTGACTCTTAGAGGTTGGAATTAAGTGTTTGTTTGTTGTTGTTGTTGTTGTTTTTAAAGCATTTCCAATTCATCTTACTTCCAGGATTCTAAATGATTTTAGTTGACAAACTGTGACTACCTCAGCATTGGGACACTGAGGAGTATATGGATCCTCTGTGGCCTGGATTTCCTTTTCTATCTTGGCACAGATGGAATGTTTGTGTCCTCCCACCCCCCAAATTAATATGTTGAAGCCGAGTGTGATGGTATTTGTAGGCGGAGCCTTGGGGAATTAGGGTGAGATTAGATGATAAGCTAGCACCTTGATGTTGGATGTCCAGCCTCCAGAACTGTGAGAAAATAAATTTCTGTGGTTTAAGTCACCCAGTCTGTGGTCATTTGTAATGGCAGTCAGAGTTGACCAGTATAGCATCACAATGTAAAAACCAACCAACCAACGAACAAAACAAACAAAGGAAGTACATGGTCACAGATTTTTACCCAGCCAAGGTCCTTCTAATACTACTAGTAAGAATCCTTCTTAGTTCTTGACCAGCAGGGCAACTACAGGATGCTGTACGATGCCATCCTTGGAGGGTAGAGTGCCCAAACCTGGCATACAGCCCTTGTCCTTTAGCCTTCCATTTCTTAAGGCTTATGTGGGCTCTTAATCATGGCATCATTAGGGTTAAATTTCAGATGGAAAATTGTATGAAACACATGCTGAGTACACTTGCTCTCAAGTGGTATTAAATCACCTTGTTATTTATTAGCCTCTAGAATGCTCTAATTTACATGTGGTCTCTCCTCCTAGGGGTACTTCAAGTAAATCTGAATTTGTTTATACGATTTTATGGGTACTATAAAACCACAATTGAATTTCAGGCCTTTGTAGTCATCCAGCCTTGCAAGATGCTCTCCAATTAGAAATAATTGCTGTTAATGCTGTTATGAGTGGTGGATGCCCACTACACCCAGACCTTTGTTCTACTAAATCCCCTAAGAGTCTCTTCTTTATGCTTCAACTAAATAGACAGGCCCCTAGAAGATACGCTTTTGGAATTGTAATAGAGGAGCAATATTGTGCCTCTCTGTTAATTACCCTTGTTAACCAAGGATTTGGAACTTCAGTTGGTCAGTCAGGGGGCCTTTTGATCCTCTCAGTACACATCTCCAGTCGAGTAGGATGTCACTCTTGTGAAATAAGATGCCCTTTCTTCTTTGGCACATACCAAACAGCTTTATTATTCTCTGAGTAATGATGCAATATTCCTCTTTGATGAAATCATGTGTATAAAGTGCTGAGATTCGTGCCAAGCACAATAAATATTAGCTATCATTTTTATGATCACAAAACAAGTTTTTTTTTTGTTTTGTTTTTTTAAAAAAAAGACTTTCTGAATGGAAAGGAAATACAGGAGCAGCATTGTCGGAATCCTACGGACAGCTCAAGATAAACCAGTCCACAGTGGACTCCAGACTCCACATCCCTATTGCTCTAAGAGCAACTTACCCCCAAGATACATAAACTCGCCAAAACCAGTTTGGCTCAGTGGATAGAGCGTCGGCCTGCGGACTGAAAGGTCCCGGGTTCGATTCCGGTCAAGGGCATGTACCTGGGTTGCGGGCACATCCCCGGTAGATGTGCAGGAGGCAGCTGATCGATGTTTCTAACTCTCTATCTCTCTCCCTTCCTCTCTGTAAAAAATCAATAAAATATATTAAAAAAAAAGATACTTAAACTCTTTTCTTTGGACTCTCACAGGGTGACCCAAGGTACCTCTCATCCTTTCCTGTTCCCCACACAAAAGGAAGTAAGAGACAAAGGCTGCTGCTTTTCTTGCAAGGCAGGTGCCCCGTCCAGCCTGGGAAGGAGTTCCAGGGTATGGTAATGACCACATTTTGCTTAATCTTCCTTTTATGGTGAAATCTCCAAAGCA
Source organism: Myotis brandtii (assembly GCF_000412655.1). Classification (NCBI taxonomy): domain Eukaryota; kingdom Metazoa; phylum Chordata; class Mammalia; order Chiroptera; family Vespertilionidae; genus Myotis; species Myotis brandtii. The sequence goes on along the minus strand of NW_005363502.1, from coordinate 3,631,946 downwards.
TGCGTGCAGTAATGGCCAGTTGATTACACTGTAATGGAGGCAGCACTGATGAATGCAAAGGCATAAAATAGTCCACCCCATGGAAAAACATCTCAACATGAATCCCAACCTGAAATGCTAAATGAAACTAACCACATGAATGTGTCCTCTGGATTAATAGGTAGCAGTTTCTCTAATTCAGTAGAATGTCCTTTTCCGAGTGAGAAGCACCCATTCTTTGACCTCTTTTAGGAAGAAAAATGTGGTCCCATTCAGAGTTTGATGTAGGGTCGCTGCCTACCAGGGATTTCAGGGAATGGACAGCCAGGCTCCCTCACAGCGGCCCCCGATGTACCTCTAGCAGGATTGGCACTTCCTCTGTGAGCATCTGGGGCAGGTAGAAGCAAGCATTTGTGTGGCTGCTTTGGAAAGATGGACACGGGAGGCTGGCTTTTTCTACACCAGGGAGCACACAGAGGTTCAAAAAGGTTAAGGTGAAGAGCAAGGTGACAGGACATCTAGAGTTGTGTGTCCTCTGGAAAGAGGGCACTCCCGCTAAACACTCACCATGTGAGAGGATTCTCTCTCTCTCACGTCTATTGCAAGCAGAGATGACAAAAATGAGCTGTTTTTATTAATAATAAATAAAAGCACTCAACAAAAAAGCAGATGGCAACATTATTTTCAAAAGGATTGGCTGAATATTCCAGTCCAGATAGAAGAACACGAATGGTACTTTTCGTCTCCAGATATATTCTATCAGACAAAAATCCTTCTCTTCATGGAAATAAGCAGTATGTAATGTTGGGTTTTAGATGACATCAGCCATAGAGTTGGTCTTTAGTTCTTTTTCTTTCCAACAAAGCCATCCATAAAATTGAAGGCACCCACATATTCACCTATGAGCAGTATCAACTTGATGGGCAGGATACTAAAGAGAAAACAAGAGGAAACTTTCTCGGTTATCATTCATAAAAGCATCCTTACAGCACAGCTGAACAGCAGTGCCGCCGACCTGTCGCAGAAGAATTCACGCACGCACACATTGCTACGCATGCCCCAGTGTCGCCCTGGGCTTGTCTACAATGTGGGACGACACCAGCCCAGGGTTTCTATCCCTCCCTTTGCTTTATTTGCATCATTCAACTGACTTCTCACGTCCATTTCCAAAGCTTCCCTACACCATGTAATGATGGGCTGGAAGCAGGGACGTCTCGTGGAGTCAGCTGAGCCTGGCTTGAAACCCAGCTCTGTCATGTACAATGTCATCGCAGGCAGGTTACTGAGCTTGGGAGCCTGTTTCTTCCAGTGTAAAATGAGGTCATTCATCTTTCTTTCCGGGCCTACTGTGAGGATTAGATGCAATAGCTCCTCAGATGGCTGGCAAGTTCCAACTAAGACTGTTCATCTTCTCCACCCCGACGCGCCCCTCCTGACGGAGCACTCTGACCCTGCGGATTCTGACATTCACATTGCAGAGCGAGGAGAGGGGCAGTAAACAGAGCAGGCCCAGGAAACCTGACCCCTGAGCTAAGGGTGGGATAAAGTAAAGGACCCGTGCTGTCCCTCGGGGGACACCCCAAGAAACCCAGGCGGTTCCTGCCCTCCCCAGCTTCAGGTCTCTAGTAAATGTTACCTTTTCCAGGAGACCTCCCCTGAGTACCATACTGAAAACTAGACCTCAACCTGCACCCCCGATCCTACCACTCTGGAATTTCCTTTTCTTGCTTCATATTTCTTTGTTGCACTTATGACCACCCAGCATACCTTCTCTTTTACTTTATTATTTTTTGTTTGTTCCCTGATCCCTACCCACTAGGAAGATAATTTCCACAAGGGCCAGGACTCTTGTCTCTCTTATCCTTTGCTGTAACCCCCAATCCTAGGGTCATCAGCAATGCATGGCACACACTAGGCACCCTCTAATGCTTGTGGGATGTTTGAAGGAGTGTGTGCTGTTAACCCCCCTCATTGAACTTCTTCATGCTTTCAAAGCCTTCTCAGGAATTATGCAGACCCCCTCAATCCGGGATTTATAAAAGTAAATATCAACTCTGTAATTATTTTAAAAATTAGAAAAAGTAAATCCCAAGTTCTTTACAGTTGGCATTAACTTCTGTTAGGCAAGTGGAGGCACTGTCCTGTGAACACGCACGCTGCCCAGTAAAGTCATTACATTCACTCATTCACAAGCTGTAACAAGCACTGATTTCTACACTGTAAATGAGGAAATTGGACCTGGAGAATAAAGGTCATGTTCAGAGTCACAGGCTTAGTACACAGCAGGATTATAACTCCAGATTTCAATCTCCTTGCCATAGACCCTTTTGCCTCACCCCACACCTTAGCAGTTGTATCAGTCACCACTCCTGTGCTAGGTGGAGCCTGAGGAAATGAAGGCATGGAAGAGTGATTTTTGGTTAATTATATAAAGTAGATACAATTAGCTAAAGAGAAAAGACTTTTGCTTATGCAGGAAGGGCACCTCTTTTTTTTTTTTTTTTTTTTTA
>NW_005363502.1:3620889-3629403 GCF_000412655.1 Myotis brandtii | reverse complement strand
GCCCCTTTTTTTTTTTTTTTTTTGTCAAGCTCTTCCCTGGAGCTGAAAACACACAAGAGTGAGCAGAAACCAACTGGCATCTGATCTCCAGGAACTGACGGCTCAGTGGGGAGGCAGACGATAATCCAAGGGTCTCACAAATAGCGGTGAGATGTCTGAGGAGGCCAGGCTCAGCTGCTAGGAGAGTGTGCATTGAAGCCGTTGGGGATATTCTGGAAGGCCAGGGAAGGAATGCTTCATCTAAGAGGGGGCACAGTATGTGCAAATGCCCTGCACTGTTTCCAGTACCGGGGACTCTGCGGGTGAGGCTTCTCCTGGTAGGATTTGGGGAAAGTTGTTGATTGGTACATTAGAGAAGTCATAGAAGCCAACTGATATTGTTACCTTTTTAAAAACATCAGTATGTATATAAACTTTGGTATACACAAGTACACTTTTTCTTGCAGGATAGCATCTACTATCTTTCTGACTACATATTCTGGTTCCAGAATCGGTAACAGGGAAGGACAGCTAGGGAGTAAAAAAGAAAAAAAACAAAAACAACCAAAATTAACAAATTAATAAAAACAGTTCTTGCACATTAAGCATAAAAAGACTGTAAGACATTATCATTTATTTGCTTTGTTCCCTCCCAGATTTTATCTACTTCTATATTTACTCCCTGATTATCAACATGGTAATAACTGGAATTTGAAATGGAAAATGATGATTCTAATGAATACACTGATGTATAATATGCATATAAGTAAAACCACATTAAAGAAATGATCTATTAGTATAAAGCAAGTCTTTGAAAAACGAATTTCCTGTCATCTCCATGAGATGCAGAATGGGGAATTTGTGTCCCTTTAAGTGATTTTCAGTCCTTCTGTGGAATCAGGGATGAGGGGAGGAGGGAGTTGGGTGGCAGAAAAGGAATGTGATTGAGTGCTGGGGAGACAGGTGAGCAGATCCAGGCTACAGGGTGGCTGCGAGTGAGACACAGCTTTGATAAACCATTCACATTAAACCCAACATCTTAAATATAAGCATTTCTGAGTAAAAAATAAATTCTGAGACCATTCATAAATCATGCTGAATCCGAGAGTAATCCATTTTTAAACAACTTTAAAAAAACAGTTAGAAAAGCCCAGCTGAGTGGCTCAGTTGGTTGAGTGTTGCCCTGTGCACCGAAAAGTTGCCAGTTTGATTCCTTCTCTAAGTATGTCCTGAGGTGAGGATTTAAAAAAGTAAAAATAAAAATAAAAATAAAAAAACAGATAGAAAAAATAAAAAGGCAATTATTTTTTAAAATGCAGTTTCTTTGATCTTACAGGTTATACTTACCCAGTAGTACAACCTTCAAACATTCCAGTGTTTATAAAAAATGGGCACACAATAGTGGTTTTGATCCCCTTTATTTTCTGGGCAAATAGTTCGAAAAAAATAGATTCAGCAAATCCATAGCCTGCAAATTTACTTGCACAGTAATCTGAAAAAGACAAACAATGCTGATGTACCTTCTGAAGTTTTAAAAATGGCTTTGCATTAAGTCTCCTCATAACACTAGCCAACAGAAAACCAGACGACGATTTCAGAGTTCTTGTTCGTGTGTTGGTCCACTCCGACTGGAAGAAGTGCAGAGTGAGTGGGGAGGTACACGGTCACACAAAGTTCAGTTGATAAGACCGAGTGGATGCTGGAGAGCCTCCTACAGTCACACTCCTAGCCTTTACTTCCACGTTATGAATGGTCAGACATGTGCTAGCTGTTATATGGGGCACATGGCATGTGCATCTAGGCCCAAAGAATTTCAACCCAATTGGGGCAGGAAGGTACATAAAAGAGGAAATATAGTAAGCGATGCAGTAGGCTAGACAAGAGAGGGCAGCCTGGGTCATGATACTCGGATCAAAGTTTCTTCCAACTCTAATTCTTTCTCCCACTTTCAGAAGAAAAACAAAGGACTCAGTAGCTTGTCCATTTTGAGCTTGCTGTCTTCAATCACTCTCACTTCAAGTAAACACCTGGATTTTCAATCTGCTGCATGGAAAAGTTTGGAGTAGAAAAGGCATGTAGATGAGCTCCTCCTTCCCTTTGCCTCACACAGGCAAACGAGGTAAACGTACTTGCTCTGTTCAGAAGCGGCTACCACAACTGGCAAAAACCAGGAAATGAGTGCCAGGCGCGGGGATGTCAGGCCCACTGCTGCTCAAGAAGGCAGGTAAGACCATAGAGGGAGGGAGGGGAGAGGAGTCCTGACCAGCTTTTAGGATCATCTGAGTCATTTGGTACAAATGCAGCTCACTGAATTCCCAACCCTGGAGATTAGGGGAGCAGCTACGGCCCAGGACAAGGGAATCTGCATTACAAATAACACCCTTGGTGATTCTGATGCTGGGGAGCCAAGACCCCCACGGTGGGATTTACAAAAGGCTTACGCTTGTTTCTAAGGCCAGCTGGGGATGGGAGACTCCTTCTGAAGATAGAGAGATACGGCGTCAGAAGAAAGATTAACAGAAGCTGTAAATATACCTGCATTATTTCAGAGTTTCATCATTTATCAGACATATAAGAGAGAGGTAATGCTAATATGTGATGATTTCTGAGAATGACAGAGTACAGGGAGATGTGCACAGACTGATAATATTTTGGGTGACTGGTGGTTCTGGAAAACCTCTTCACCCAATTGAGATGAGCTGGGCCTAGACTGGTACTGTGAATCTTGGATTAAGCGGCTCAGCTCCAAAGCATCAGGAAGTGCCCCACGGGAAGGTTGGCCAAAGTTATCCGAGTATTGCAGCTAGGGCTTCTGATGCCCGAGTCTCAGGGATCTGCATCAGTACACGGAATGTTGCTCCTGGGGACGCCCTGGTAGGGAAGGATGAGACTTCTGCTCCTCCGGAGCCCCCTCCTGAGTTGGGCTGCCTTCACTGAAGATCTTGGTCTATCTCTTTGCCCCCTCCCCACTGCTAATGACAAGTCAGCTGCAGGGGAGATGGAAGTGGCAACCACTTCCTTTAAGTCTTCCAATCAGTGGAAAAGCAAAGAGGTGAAGTTTAGGTTTCTTGGGGTGGAGAAATTATCTCCAAACTGACAGCAGGGGGAGACTTCAGAAGGCAGAGTGGTCGTCCCTACTAACCTGAAAACAGTACCAGATGAATTTTGGGGATGGTGACTATGCTAATCACTTATGTAAAAACAGTCATCAGTAAGGTGTCTCCTCTCTCTCTCTCTCTCTCTCTCTCTCTCTCTCTCTCTCTCTCTCTCATTTTTAAACCCAGGGGACTACGTAAGACCTAATGATTCCAAAGTGCATACTTCAACTTCCGGTAGGTATAACTGATGGGCAGTTTTGATGCATTATGTAGTTCTCAACCACTTCCCTTTTTAAATATACTTCTTAATTTTTTAACTTTATTATTGGTGCATCAGGTCAATGCTGATTACTCAGAGCTATTATGTAAGTTAGAGCTAGGGAAAATGTGCCAGTGTGAAATATTACACTTTTCTTACCTGCCAGCCCATTTACTCCAAATAATCCAGCTGAGCTTGAAATGCAAACCAAGTGTCCATGCGAATTAGCGATCATAGCAGGTAGAAAGGCTTTATAAGTCTAAGATGAGCAAAGTAAAACTTTTAATATTTTATACCACATTTTACTCTTTTTCAGATGTTTATATGATCATTGTGATTAAAAAAATTTTTTTAAGCTCATAAAAATACCTGAAGGCACTGCAATATAAAAACTTAAGTATCTGGAAAGTAACCATCTTAACTTGTTTCACCTATGAAATCAATATTTTCCTCATGGCATACCAATATTATTACAAATAATTTACTCAAACTTACATTTTGCTCATATTTGATTTTTCAAAACACAATATTAAGACAATAATTGAAGCAATACAGGAGAATCTTAGTTGTGGCAGCCACAATCCAGAAAGGAAAAGATATCATTATTTAGATTATAATCAAGAATAAGATTATTTAGATTTATATTGCTCTTTTTCCCCTGGGATCATATTTGAATTTCAAATTTTTTTGAATAGAGTTTACAGGACATGCTGCTATTGGCTTCAGTGTAAAAATATCACTTTGTTTTACATTTATCTCTGCTTCTTTGAATAATAGTTTCTTAATTTTGTTCCATGTCATAAAAGAGAATATCTGTTAGAACGAGGGGACGGATACTGTGTTTGAGGACCACAGAGCACCTTCACCTTTGATATGGGATTTGGAGAAAGAAGATAAAGGAAAGAGCAATGAGCTTTGGGAGAAGATGTATTCTGCAACAGAGAAATAATTAACCTATACGAATAACTGCATTTTATTTCATAAATTTGTATTTCTTTTTTTTTTTTGGCTTAAAACAACACAAATTTATTCTTACAATTCTTTAGGACAAGAGTAAAAAAAGGGTTTCACTGGGCTGAAATCAATGTGTTATCAGGACCACATTTTCTCCAGAGGCTTTAGAAAAATATCTGTTCCTTTTCCTTTTCCAGCTTCTAGAGATCATCTACCTCCCCTGGCTCGTAGCACCCTTCCTACCAGCAGCCCCAACACCCTGAACTCTGTTTCTGTCGCCAAATTGCTTTCTCTTTTCCATAAATTTATATTTCATATTTGTTTCCTACTATAAATAAATATGAGAAAAAGAATCTCTTGTAAAAGTCAACCAACCTCTGTCTGCATCATAATGAGTTTCAGAGAGAACCTAACACTTACAGAGAGGAGCAAAATCAAAACAAGCAGCATAATAAAAACCGTGGCGTCTGCTCTGAGTCACTTCTCCCTGGCAACACTCCCCCTTGGGAGCCCTGTCACCATGCGCTCTCTGACCCTCTAGCAACTAAGTGCCCACTCTGTGCAAGTACTCAAAGAACGTACCTGGACTTGCTCAGAAAAAGGGTACAGAGAGGGTGTGAGGGGAGGTCAGGGCCAGCAGGGGAACATCAGTATTTCAGGAACACGTAGAGAAAGTGGAAGAGAAAGAAGAGAAAGAGGAGACCATGAAAGAGACCAGGAAAGCTGAGAGGTGGGGAAAGAACATGAAAGCCCCGGAGTGGAGATTTTCAGGGACACTGTCTTTGTCTTCCTTCTGACGGGATATTACAACTTCATTCTAATGCAGCAGAGGGGCATTTGGGACAAGACAACACAAGTCACTTGCAGTAGTTCCTGAAGGAGCATGGTGGCCACTGAGTTCTGAATCTTTCCATCTTTCTCTTGAAAACTAAAGAGAACCCCAAGAGTACCACCATGGCATTTTTGGTGAAACTAGGAGACAGAAAACCTACAGTCTCTCAAAGCTGTGCAAGGAGAGTTGAGTGGAAAGTCCACGTGGAGAGGTGTGAGGAGAATGGAGGGGATCTCAGAAATCTCCAGCAAATAATCACTCTCAGAAGCAGAGCTGGACAAGGGAAGGATGAGCTATGAGTGGGGCGGGAACAAAATGGGCTCACGTGCTGGGAGAGGCAGAACGAGGGACCGTGCCTGGCATGGGGCGGCCTGACATGACTGGTCTCAGCTACAGCCAGGAAAACACAGTGTCTGAAAGTGGGCACATGGCTGTGCTCCTTGATGTCCACAGCACGCAGTCACCAGGGTTATTGGTAGAAACCTTTCTTTCCCTGGGTAGGTACTGAGTCAGGAGACCGAATGTTTTGGTTTGCTCAGAACAGACCTGGTTAATGTTGCTTATTAAGAATGCCCTCTTTCGCTTTTTTCAAAAGAGTTGCATCTTAGGCAAATGATAAGGTCACTCTGGCCAAGTCTAAGTGCTGTCACTTGCTGTGTAGCCTTGAGTAAGTCTTTTAACTTTTGTGATTCCTTATCTCAAGGAGCTGTTTTAAGGCTCATGCCTGAGGTGCCTAGGGCAGTGAATAAATGATAGTAGTACCACGAGGACAGTGTGTCTTTGTAGGATTCCCTGGCGAGTTCTGGGAGTGTGGGTTGAGTTGGATTGGGAGAAGATGACTGGGTAGACCAGGATAAGCTAAAATTGAGAAGACTGCTTTATTTAGAGGCTAATCTTTGTCATGAGAAGAAAAAATTATTACCCACAAATGTGCTTTGAAATTCACATCAAAAGCCTTTTCGATAAGCTCATCCGGGCAGTCGAGGAACCTTTTGCCTGTTACGATGCCAGCATTGTTGATTAGAATGGAAATGTCACCAACTTCTTTTTTAACCTGAATTGAGTAACAAGAGCAGCACCATCAACGTAGTAATTTCTTATATGATCTAGGTTTAATTCCCCCCCAACTTAAACCTTGTTAAGAGACTGAGCTTATGCAGTCTGGAAACAAAGCATGTTTTATTTCCTTTGCTGAGTATACAGTGCATCAGCGATCCAAGTCTGATGCTTTTCTTTTTATTTCTTCTTCTCCTTATGATAATTCCAGCAATGCAATGCTGCTTTCCTTCTACATTTAGAGCTATTCTTATATTTGGTGAGTAGTAACTTTGTTCTATGCTCTAAGAAGCATATAATTTTAATCAATGTGATGGGACATACGCCCTTATTGCCATCTATATATATAAAGGCTAATATGCAAAGTGTCCCCTCGGGAGTTCGACCAACTGGCAGTTCGATCGCTCACTATAACATGCACTGACCACCAGGGGGTGGCATGGAATAAAGGAAGGTCCTGGCTGGCAGCTGGCAGCTGGCAGCTGGGAAGGAAGGCCCCGGCTGGCAGGACCCTACCCGTGCACAAATTTCATGCACTGGGCCTCTAGTCCTATATAATAAAAGCCTAATATGCTAAGTGTCCGGTCGATATGTCATCCGTTCAATCAATCAAAGCATAATATGCTAATGATATGCTAAGGCTGCTCAACCTTAGCATGCTATGATATGCACTGATCACCAGGGGGCAGACGTTCTGACTGGTAGGTTAGCTTGCTGCTGGGGTCTGGCCAATCAGGACTGAGCGAGACAGTCTGGACATGCCCTGGAGATCTCCTGCTGTCCCTCTCCAGCTGGCCAACCTCCTGTATCCCTCCCTGGCCCCGATCGATCGTGAACCGATGGGGTCACTTGGCCTGGCCTGCGCCCTCTCGAAATCCAGAGCCCCTCGGGGGATGTTGGAGAGCCAGTTTTGGCCTGATCCCACAGGCCAGGCTGAGGGTCCCCACTGGTTCACAAATTCATGCACCGGACCTCTGGTGTCATATAAATCAAGACCTAGCAGACACAGAGATGGGGTGGCGTAGGGAGTGAATGGAGGAAATATGATATTCAGTATATCCATGCTTTCAACACACATCATGGTTCAGAACCTGTCTATCCTGTTTTCATCAACTGGCTGGCTTTCTTCTCCCTCCCCCAAACTTTTAGGCATAAGATCTGTGAAAGGAGGAACAAGTAGGCACATTTGCTACGATGACACTGGGCCTACAGTAACTTGAGTGGTCATCCTGGGATGAGAGTAAGTTTGTGTTGTTTTATAAGGGGCTCAGGGGTAACATCTAAGGGAAAACGCAGCAGATCCTAATTTTATACTTAGTTTTCTTTCTTTCTTTCTTTCTTTCTTCCTTCCTTCCTTCCTTCCTTCCTTCCTTCCTTCCTTCCTTCCTTCCTTCCTTCCTTGTTTTTTTCCTTCCTTCCTTTTTTCTTTTTTTTTTGGCATTCATTATTCTTCCTTGTTGTAAGAATGTGGCAATAATCTCTTCAGCCCTGGGTGACAACTCCAGGAAGACTTGCACATAAGCTGTGCCCACCTTTTGAATAGCCACACTATGACAATAAGAACCCACAGGAAGGCTGTGCATGCCAGTGTCTAACTCCACACTGCTCAGGATGGCTGATTTGACTTTTCCACCACTATAAGTCATAGTGGGCAATAGGTTAAAGTCAACTTCTACCAGTGACCACGTGGTTTAAAAGATGAAGCAATCCTGAAGTTTGACCTTGGACATCTGGAATCAGTAATAAACCTTAAAAAAAATTCACTGATACTACAAACACACCTCATTTTTACAAATAAGGCAAGACCCTTCAACAGCAAAAAGATGACAATTCACTTTATTGAGTGGTCTGCAACTGAACCCTCAATGTCTCAGCAGTATGCCTGTAATGAGGTGGGGGTTTTTTTTCTGTTGAACCAATGCAGTCAATTAGAGGTATGCCAAGCAAAATTGATTATGAGTTGGCTTGTCTAAGGCATCACAGTTATTAAATATATAGTTAGGATACTTCCACATGCCACATTAAGGGTATGTGACAACTATGTAGCTCCAGGCTGGTCTTGTGTTTACTGTTCCCAATGACCTCTCACCCAGGATGCCAGGTATCAAGGCTGGACTTTCAGTGCCAACTATGCTCTAGGGCAGGGGTGGGCAAACTTTTTGACTCGAGGGCCACAATGGGTTCTTAAACTGGACCGGAGGGCCGGAACAAAAGCATGGATGGAGTGTTTGTGTGAACTAATATAAATTCAAAGTAAACATCATTACATAAAAGGGTACGGGTTTTTTTTTTTTTTTTTTAGTTTTATCCATTTCAAACGGGCCGGATCCGGCCCG
>NW_005363502.1:3614519-3620750 GCF_000412655.1 Myotis brandtii | reverse complement strand
GGCCGGATCCACCCGCGGGCCGTAGTTTGCCCACGGCTGCTCTAGGGGCACAAGCTTTCAAGGTGATTGGGGTCTCAGAGGAGATAAAATACTGTCAAACTGCTCTGACAATTTTCACCTGGATCACTCCTCTATGGCATACTTTGTAAAATTTCTCTGGTAGCTTCCCTCTATCCAGAATAAGAAGTGGAAGTGCTTGGTTTATAAGGTGGAAAGTAGTTTGCTTCTCCCGAATGTAAAAGAGCATATACTTAATTGTCTGCAAGACCCAGAAGTAAGAAAAGTTGAATAATAGGCTAGTAAATGCACCATGTTTGACCATTTCTGAAGCTGAGCATTTTGGGCAGAACTAAATTATGGATATGGAGCAGAGGGAACTAATTATTTATGGAGCACTTCATATTAGCTTGTTCCACATCTGAAGATGTTGTGTTTGAACACAAGCCAGTTATTGCTTAAGACTTGCCAGGGAAGTTATTTGTAATCAGTGTAAGTCAACCTGCCAGGTGACTGGTGCTTCAAGGACAAAGGGCTGAATTTGTGAGGTCAGCTCTGAAAAAGACACAACTGCTCTTTGCAGGGTAGTCCCAGCATGAGCCCTGCTAGCTTGTCAAGTTTGGGTCTCCAGACTGTTCTGGGCAGCCTGTGATTGAAGATGGTAGAACAGATGTATAAAATGTAAAGACAAACTCAAACGAAAGTCACAAACTCACTCAATGGCCAGTGACCTGCAAACCTTTCTACTAGTTTTGAGAAGAGAAGCTGTGCAAAAACTTTCCAATGTAGTTGCTGTGCAAGAGCTTTCCAATGTGGTTGCTTGCTTGTCACAAGCTGGTCTAGTTCCTCCCTTCTCACTAAATGAGGGAACCCTGGGAGTCACAAAAGAAGTGGCCCTGGAGAGTGATGTGTAGAATACTCGTGCCAACATGAAAACAGATTAATCCTTAATAAGGAAAGGAGACAGGCAGCAAACAAGTTAGTTCCTATACAAACTAAGAAAACCCTACCATTGGCATATTGGAGCTTTGGTTTCCTGAAAGCGTCCTAAATATGTGCATCTCTGTCATCGCTAAAGGAACAACTGAGGTTAACAGTCTTTAGGATGAATAAAATATTCTGATTTTTTCATGACAACTTCGGAGAAATACACATGCAAATCAAAGGCATTGTGATGGAGTGGAAATAGCTGGATTTAAAATTAGACTAAATATGGGTTTACACCTGGCTTAGTCATGCAGTAGCTCTGGAACCCTGAGCAGGTTAATATCTGTGCCTCAGTTTCTTCATCCTCAAAGATGGTGCTATCACCTATCTTATATTGTGATAAGGGCCAGCACAGTCAGTATAGAGTGGTGGTCAGAGTACCTACTCAGGAGTCAACAGGCTCATGTCCCAGCTGTCGCTTTGCTACTTACTAGCTTTTTCGTAGGTAAGCTATTTACCTCTCCTAAGTCTTGGTTTTCTCACTTGTGAACTGGAGGTACTAATAGGCCTTATTTTATAGGATTATAATATACAATACATACAGGGTGCTTAACATGGTGTATTGCAAAAATTCTAATTCCCACTCCCCCTAAAATTTTAAATTAAAGGAATGTTGGAGATAGGCAAATTAGCACCGAGAAAAGCAAACAGAGAAAGAAACTGATGCATTTCCAAGTATTTACATAGAGTTCTTACTACCCATAGCAAAGAGTAAGCACCCAAAATTTACCTGATCGGCCACTCGATACACCTCTTCCTTTCTACCGCAGTCACAGGTATAGGCATAGGCTCGAGTGGCTCCGGCGTCCCGAGCCATGTTGCACGTCTCCTCATTCCCCTCCTTGTTGATATCCCAGAGAACAAGCACAGCTCCAAGGCGGGCAAATTTAAGGGCTAAGAGCCTTCCGAGTCCACTCCCAGCACCTGTTATGAGTACGATTTCACCAGCAACGTTCTTCCGTGGCTTTGGGATTAAGGTAAAAATCATAGTCTCCAGAAGACTAAATACTGATTTTCCTAAGAAAACGAATACTTTCTTTGCTGACTTCACGTTGGGAGCCATATTCTGACTGACACCTATGAAGACAGACAGACAGACTCATATAAAGACCTAGGCGTCTACTCCCTCTGTGTTTGCTTGCTACATGGAGCTCATACTTCCTGAAATAGTGAAAGAAATTGAGAAGCGTGATTTAAACATCTCTCCTGGTAGCAGGCTCTGAACTTAGAAAAAGGAGGGGGCCCATCGGGACCGGATATTGGCTCAGCACACATCTGCATGCCCACTCAGCTTTGTTCATGAACAAATGTTCATTAACCAGGAACTGTAACTACACCCAAATTTAACCCAAAGAAGACGTTCATTATTTCTCATAGTGAACTTTTTCTCCTAATAATCATGAGTCCTGTGGGCTGATTTATGTTCAAAGTCTTGACCATATCAAGCTTATGACATAACTGCTACATCTTTGCTTTTATTGCTGTCTCCTTTTAGGTTCGTGTTTTCTCATTTGCATTGTTGTTCTTAAATTATGTGTCACTATTTAAAATATGAGATTCAAGAGAAAAATGTAAAACCCTATTTGCATAATGTATTTTAAGAAGACTAATTAGACCTTCTAAACCAGTTGTTCTCAACCTTCTGGCCCTTGAAATACAGTTCCTCATGTTGTGACCCAACCATAAAATTATTTTTGTTGCTACTTCATAACTGTAATGTTGCTACTGTTATGAATCGTAATGTAAATATCTGATATGCAGGATGGTCTTAGGTGACCCCTGTGAAAGGGTCGTTCGACCGCCAAAGGGGTTGCAACTCACAGGTTGAGAACCGCTGTTCTAAACCTTTTCTGATGAATTCACCATCAGCTCTGGGCCCCTGCGCCCTATCATTTACCACTCAGACCTAATGGTTGTAGGACATCAGTGAGAGACAGGTCTGGATTCCAGTCCTGTCCTACCCTTGCCTGGCTGTGAAACCTGGGGCAGACTCCATAGCCTCTCTGGTCGAGGTCTCCTCATCTCTACTTACTGGTCTGTGGCATAGAGTAGTTTTGCAGATGAAAAAAAAATGTATGTCACATGCTTGACCCATGCTGGCTCACAGTGCTTTACAAATGTTACCATGTTTTTCAGATTCATGGTGCTGCTCACCAACAAGGTGAAAGAATAACAAATCTCCTCCCGACAAGCGCATACTGGGCTCCACACTTACATCGTGTTATCAGTTACTCGCACTTCAGTGGAATGAATTTATAACATGCTTTAATAACAACCCACTGAAAAAAAGAGAAAGGTCTGATTTCCTCCAGGATGAGAAGATGTGTTTAGCAGGGGGCATGCTATGGTGGGGGTGGGAGGTTTCCCTGAGTGGGGAGCTGTAGAGAATAGGCAAAGGAGGGCAGACAATGTCCATTAAAGAACAGCAGGTTCTCACTTTGCAGTTTGGTTGAGGATAAACTAATTATTATTAATGACTATGAGTGGATAGAGTCATTTATAGGAGGGCTTGGAGAGTGGTTGCACCCTTCAGAAATTATTGTGACCAAAACTGTAGTTTCTTGTGACTGAGGATCAGAAATAACATGTATGCGGTTTATCCAAGGTCCCTGTGCTAGCTAATGGCAGGGCCAGATGTTCATTTATTATGTTTGTTGAGCATTGATGCTGGGCACTGGGGCTGAGGGGATGGGCAGCCTCCCATATTCTCTGGCCTGGTGAGCTAACAATCTAGTTGAAGAGATAGACATTAAATGAATAAATACATCATCACAATCCATCTATCTCTCTATATAAAAGCCTAAGTGACCAAATGACCATTTGACCAGTCACTGTGATACGCACTGACTACCAGGGGGCAGAAGCTCAACGCAGTGAGAGCACCGCTCAGCTGACTGACAGGTGCCAGATGCTGGGCTCACAGCTGGCTCCTCCTGGGCCGCCTACTGCTTGGTGTACTCCTACATCCCTCAGGGGATGTTGGGCTGCCAGTTTCGGCCCTATCCCTGGGGATTGGGGGAAACCAGCAGTCCAATCCGGCAGTCCGACATCTCCCGAGGGGTCCCGGATCGCTAGAGGGCACAGGCCAGGCTGAGGGACCCCACCGGTGTATGAATTTGTGCACTGGGCCTCTGGTAGATTTATAAAGAAAAGTGCAGGGAGCTATAGAGAATAGAAATTAAATTGTGGTCAAGGTCGGAAGCAGCAGGAGGGATTTGCCGGGAATGGACATTTGAGTGGATATCCATATGATGAATGGTGAGAGGTAGACAGATCTGGGAGTAGCTCACCCAGTAGAGGGACAGAAGAGTTTAAGCCTTAAGGTAGGTTTTACCTGTGTGACCAGGGAATAAGAATGCTGGCAGTGAGGGGCATGGATATTCTGGTTAAACAAAGAGTGGTTATTTCTGTGACACTCCGGGTTTCACCATCCTTGGAATGAAATGGCCTTCACACTCTCTGGCATCGTTGTTCAAATTTATTTTCACAGAATAGCTTGGATAATTGCTTGGGCATCCCAGGCCCTGCAGGACTTGGAAAGAAGGTACCTGATGGGTGAACAGCGGTATTCAGACTCTTATATTAAACTAGAGGCCCAGTGCACAAAATATGTGCACTCAGGGGGTTCCCTCAGCCAGGCCTGCACCCTCTCGCAGTCCGGGAGTCCCTGAGGACAGTCGGACATCCGTAGCGCTGCTGCAGAGACAGGAGAGGCTCCCGCCATACTGCTGTGCTTGCCAGCCATGAGCCCAGCTTCTGGCGCACTAACCACCAGGGAGCAGATCCTGCATTGAGCATCTGCCCCCTGGTGGTCAGTGCACGTCATAGCGACCAGTTGTTCCACTGATCTGCATAATAGCCTTTAATTATATAGGACTAGAGGCTGGGTGCATGAAATTTGTGCATGGGGCGGGGAGGGTCCCCTCAGCCCAGCCTGCACCCTCTCCAATCCGGGACCCCTCGGGGCATGTCTGACTGCTGGTTTTGGACATCCCTCTCACAATCCTGGACTGCTGGCTCCTAACTGCTCACCTGCCTGCCTGTCTGATCACCCCTAACTCCCCCCCGCCTGCAGGCCTGGTTGACCCCAACTGCCACCCCTGCCAGCCTGGTCGCCCCATGCAGCCTGCTGTTCGGTCGTTTGGTTGACCCTCACTGCCCCGACTGGCGCCCGGGTTGCCCCACGCAGCCTGCTGCTCAGTCATTTGGTCACCCCTCACTAACCCCCCTTCCAGCCTGGTTGCCCCCCACAGCCTGTTCGGTCATCCATTCAGTTGCGATAGACGCTTAGGCTTCTATATAGATAGATAGTCATGGGGTGTGTACCTGCAGACCTGCGAGGATGAGGGTCAGACTTTCTACAGTAATGTGACACCCCAGGCACCCTCCCCAGGCAGCAGCCTAGGCACTGCCAACACTCCTTCCACAAGAAAGCCAATACCAGGCCATCCGTGCCCCTTTTAGGCACACCACTATGTAATTCCTAAGAAAAGCCGTAAAAATTAAATAAGTTAATGCAGGTAAACTATTAAGGAGTGTAATATGGTTATACAGTCAATACTACCACATATGAAACCTTCTGGGGGGAAAAGAAGGTCCTCATTGCCCTCTCTAGGATGCATAGGTTGGGGGTAGGATGGGACAAGAGGAGCGGGGCTAGATTTCAGGGCCTGCCAGGTTACAGGCCTTGGTAGAACAGTGATAGGCACATAATGGCAGCAAAATAAATATCAGTGAGAGCTATGACTGGTGTTACTTCTAGCATGTAAATTAATGATCCTTGGATATACCAATTAAAAGATGGCTATAGTAAGTATGCTTACAAACAAAAGTAAAGCACTAAACTATAAAGTTCCATTTTAGTGTAAAGACTCTTCCTTAGGAAATGACAGCATATTAAATGTAATCAGGCTGGCCCTGGCCGGTGTGGCTCAGTTGGTTGGGCATGGTCCTGTGCACTGAAAGAAAGGTTGCCAGTTCCATTTGGGTTGAGGCACATGCCCAGGTTGCAGGCTCGATCCCCGGTAGGGGGCGTGCAGAAGGCGGCAGGTGGCTCTCTTTCTCTCTCTCTCTCAATCGATTAAAACATTTAAAACGAAAATTTAAATGTAATCAGGCTGAAGACTTCTTTGGTGTCTCCATCCCATGTCCGAGCCTCCTAGTCCAAGCTGAACTAAGCTGGTGCAATGGAAACAGGTGATTTATGCTGCACAGGCCAGGGGGCAGCGGCAAGTGGATCCCGGTAAG
>NW_005363502.1:3613784-3614078 GCF_000412655.1 Myotis brandtii | reverse complement strand
GGTGGAGCGGGCGTGGGCCCCGCTCCTTTCTTTTCTCCCCCGGCGGCCCGAGAGAGAAGCTGGAAATTAGGTCGAGAAGACCAGATGCGCGCGCCGGGCGCCAGGATTTCAAACACCAGACGCACCCGCGGATGTTCAAAATCCCCAGAGCCAGGCTGCTCCTTGGATTATTAAACCCGAATTTCTGAGTTGGAAGGGCCCCACGTGTTTCCAAGCACAGCCCCGAAGCCGGGAACCCTTGAGTTAGAGAACAAAGAGGAGGCGGGTGCGGGAGGCCGTGCGGGGGGGGGGGCT
>NW_005363502.1:3593919-3613766 GCF_000412655.1 Myotis brandtii | reverse complement strand
GGAGCTAGTCCTGCCGGTGCAGCCGGCCGCGCTGGCCTCGGAGGCTGAGCCCGCCCGCCCCGTCTGACGCTTCCATCTGGGATCAAGGTTATCAGCTTCCCAGGTCCCGTCCTGGTGAGTAGTGTGGGCGTGGGAGAGCCTCCGGCGGCGGGTGCAGTGAAGGCGGGAGTGGGTGGGGCGCTAGCAGAAGACTGAGTGGAGGGCGAGGGGAAAGTTAGTTCATCAAGGTGAGGGTGAGAAAAAAGAGAACAAGTCAACAGTGCACTCTGATCCAATTGGTATTGGCTAGTATTCATCTTCTCTGTGTACAAGGATCCAGAAACAGCAGTGTCACATCTGCCAAGAAAAAAAGATAAAAATCACTTAACATTAGCTAATCATCTAATATAAGCAGAGCTCCCCATTGCACGCTCGTAAGCTCGTAATAGAGGGTGGAGTTTGCTGGGTGGCATCAGGAGCAGAAATATTTAATGATGGGGTATTGAAGGAAAAACGGGTTGTCAGGACAAGATTGCGGTTGGAATTCACCCAGGGTTGGGGAGGATGCATAGAAGTGACAAGTGGTGAAGGCTCAGAGGAGAGCAGTGTTAGGCAGCCTGTATCTGGGACAGACCTGGGTGTGTGAGGACTGCACATAGCTGTGAGAAGAAACAGGTGAGTGGTCTAAGCCTGGAAAGGGAGGTGCCGGGGAGAGCCTGGAATGTCATTTCAGTATTTAGGAAGTGACTTGTATTCTGTAGGCTGTGGCGAGCCGTGGTCTGATTGGAAAGTGAATGGGGCAGGTGTGTGTGCACTGATTTCAGTGTGGGCATGCCTCTGGGAACTACAGAGGTTTTTTTTGGGGGGGGGGGGCGAGGAGAAGGGGTAGACATATTCATGAACTGCACATGTCTGGATGATAGACATGCACCCTCGGTGCCCCTGTGCATAGAAGAGGGGGACCTCGCCAGGATGAGGAGAGGTAGCTGGGCTGGAAGGACCTTCCAGACTTCAGAGACAGACTGGGACAAGGTGTGGAGGTGCCCAATGCCTGGGAATGAGAGTGACTAAGACTCGGAAGGTTGGGTAATGGGCTCCAGGCTGTATAGCCTGCCCGGAAGAGCGAACATTACAGAACAACCAGCCTTATGTCATCTTCATGGTTTCTCTGAGCAAAATCCTGGGCTCTCACTCTACTTCCCGGTCAGCAGCTCAGAGTAGACCTCAAGAAAGAAATCTCAAGCATTATTAGAAATCTCATTAAAACCAAATATGAGTGCAGAGAAGTGGGGTTTCACTGATGATGTAATTAAAGGCTCTGAACTTGAGCCCTGCTGTTTGGAGAAGGCTCCACTTTGACGTGACGTGGGAAAACCCTTGACCATAATCCTGAAAGCTAAGAAAATATTTTTAAAGGGTCCTTTGTGGCAAAGGCCAGGAATAGACAATTAATTTGTGATGGAAGATGCAGAATGGGCTAATGAATTATGAAAAAGATGCTCAAACTTCATTCTTAGTTGGAGAAAACAGTTCTAGTCTTCCAAGCCAATAAATGTTAAAAGAAAAAGAATGGCTTCATACAGGGTTGGTGTAAATTATACATTTCTAGAGAGCAAGTATCACCCATTCCACCTGTCAGACTTTATCTTTACAACAAAATTAGGTATCATTTTAACTTCAGGAAGGGAAACTGGTCACCAGGAGTCAGAGGTTGGAAAGGAGACTTAAAAAAAAGATTAAATTTTTATTGTTGAAAGTATTACATATATCCCCCTTTGCCCCCATTGACTCCTTCTAGCCCACCCTGTCCCTGCCCCAGTCCCTTAACACCCCATTGTCTGTGTCCATGGGTTATGCATATATGCATACAATTTCTTTGATTGATCTCTTTCCACCCACCCCCCACCCACCCACCTTCATCTTCCCTCTGGGATAGGAGACTTTCGACTATTTCAAACCATGGAAATGTATTACTCTTTCTAGGAATAAGTATATTAATAAAAAATAAATTGATTATCAATTTCTAAGAAATATGTGTGCATGGAGTGCTCTACAACCATTTTTTATAAAGTCATGTTTTTCAAGGATATAAGAAAATACTCTGCACATAGTGTGAATTAAGAAAGCATAGTATAAAACTAATTATATAATATGATGCTACATTTCTATCACAATTTTATTTATGTGCAACTAGAGGCCCGGTACATGAAAATTCATGCACTGGAGGGGGCATCCCTCAGCCTGGCCTGCCCTCTCTCACAGTCCAGGAGCCCTCAGGGGTGGGAGGCGACCTGGTGATCAGGGGAAGGCGACGCCCCATCACACCTCTGCTGATGCCACTGCTGGCAGCACAAGCCTTGGCTGGCCCTGGTTACCTGAGCCTTGGGCAGCCCTAGTGGCTGGGCAGCCAACATCCGAGGCTTTCCTGTGCCCCGAGCTGGCCCTGGGCGGCTGGGGAGCTGAGGGGATTGGGGGACTCTGGAGGCAGGGGGCGGGCCCAGCCTTGCCTCATGCCTGCCACCCCGGTGGGGCTGAGGGGACTGGGTGCCGCCATCTTGTGGCTGTGGGTGCCGCCATCGTTGAGGGCGTGGCAACCGATTAGCATATTCCCTCCTTATTGGCTATGGTCGCAACCATCTTTGTGACAGTGTGAGGGTCAATTAGCATATCCCCTCTTTATTAAATAGGATAGGAATTCTGGAAGTGAATTCACCAACATCTTAGCATTTTTAATTATCAAGTAGTGGAATTTTGGTTGATTTTTCTTCTTCTTTTAGTATTTCCCAAATTTTCTATTATGTGCACATCACATTTTGATTTCATAAAAAGTGTTTTTTAGAACATACAAAGACATTTCCATTAAGATGACAGACTGAGCATTTATATCCCTTTTCTTCCAAAAATCCCACTGAAATGAAAGGGAAGATAAAAAAGTGTGAATAAAAACATAATAGTGCTAGAAAGAAAGGGACTACCAGTGAGGACTGACTAGAGGTTGGTAAGGAGATGGATCCCATTTCCAGAAACCAGAGCACAAGATACCTTAACCCAAAACACTCCCTGGGAAGGCTCTATAGAAGTGAGTCATTCTTCCCAACACAAACCTGGAATAACTCCTACTCAATAAACAAACACAAAGAGTGGAAATAGGACATGGGGCATCCAGATGGAATACGAGTCTTGACATAAAAAGACAAAACAATGAAAGTATTGAAATAAAATGCAGGGAAATTACTTTGTAATTTGGGGCTAGGCAAGGACCCCCAATCCCCAGTGTATTCATTTGACTACATAAAAATTGTCAACTTCTATACAGGGAAAAAAATGCGTAAGACAGGCAACAGACTAGGAGAAAATATTTTCACATAAAGAATTGAAATGGAAAACTAGCTATAATTTATGGCATTTCTATAAACCAATTTGAGTAAGGCTGTAGAAAAAATGGGTAAAGAAATGCACAGGCAGTTCATAGGCAAATGACTGAAAAGATGCTAAATTTCACTGTTATTCAGGAAAATACAAATTGAATAGGCACATTTTTGGGGGGTTCATCAATATTGAGGTATTAAAAATCAGATATAAATCCAGGAGTGGGGAGGGTGTGGGGACACAGGCATTCTCAAGTACTGTGAGTGGAAGTGGAAGTTGGTGTATTCTTCATGGAAGATAGTTGGGCTGCAGCTATCCTGCCTTTTGACTCTGCTCTTTCACATGTAGGGTTCCAGTATAGGAATATTGACATTTGTGCAGAAAGAATTCTCATAGGAGATTTTTTGCAATCAATCCCCCCCACCCAAAAAAAAACACCCAAATAAACCATAGAAACTACTTAAATGCACATCTATTCCATTAACCATGGTGTAGTCATATAATAGAATCCTATGAAGCTGACAAAAAAATGAATTTAGAATTATATTTACTGGTAGGAAAAGGTTGACAGGGTGTAAGTGGGAAAAAAAGTACAGAATTACATCATTGAAGTTACATTTATATTGTTCATGTGTGTGTGTGAAATACAGATGGAGATGCAAGAGGAATGGATCTAATGCATACACATCACACTGTTCACTGTGGTTACCCCTGGCGGGCAACAGAATTGAGTGAGGCACATGCAGAGAGGCTTCCTGTGTTATGATAGCTGTTTCTGTATAGTAGACTTTTTACAAATGTCATGGATTATTTTATAATAATAAAAAACAAAACAAAATAATGATTGAAATGTACATACTTTCTGTTTTAAAAATACTTAAAAAAATTCTTTATTGTTTAAAAATACTTATTTTAAGAACATATTGTCTTTGGGGATTACTTTGCAAAATAGTGGAAGTGAACATGAGCAGAGCAAGGATGATGGGCCAACTAGCATTACCAGATGTAACTAAATCTTTCCTTGTGAGACAAGGGGCATAGCCAAAGAGGTTCTTACCCAAAGTCTCAGCCCCTAGAAAAGGCCAATAGCCTACTTGTCCAAAAGACTTGACCCCGTTGCGTCTAGTAGCCCGCCTCCGGGCAGTAGCAGCTGCCACTATACTTGTCAAGGAAGCAGATGAAGCAGCCCGGAAAGCTGCCCTAAAACCAGTGGGGCCTCTCCAGATTCTAATGACTTTTCCAGACCCTGACCTTCCCACCACATCAGCTTACACGGAACCACACTAAGCTTACAGAGCTTCTAGGAGATAAGTACTATGTACCCAACCTAGAAAAGCTGAAATCCATAACCAATCTTTACTCAAGTTCTTACAGACTTTACCGTCCACCCAGAAAGCAGTCCAGGAGCACGTCCGAGACACTCTGACTATACCAACTTCTGATCCGCTCCATCCCTTCCAACCTGGTGACTCTGTCTGGGTAAAGAAATTTGCCACACAAGGACTGACTCCAACCTGGAAAGGATCACACGCCGTCATCTTGACCACCCACATGGCAGTCAAGGTCGACGGGATCCCGATGTAGCTTTATCACACCCAGTTTGAGGCAGCCCAGGCAAAATAGAGAGTCCAGGACTCTTCGGACCCTCTAAAGATTACTCCTGGCCCTCATTCCTGGCCCTTATCTTATAAACTGGCTCACTGACTTTATTTGGCAGAGAATTAATTCTATCAAGCTTATAGTCCTCAGGGGTCAACATAACTTCCTCCCCAACAATGACCCAAAAGAGTCAATGATTTGACTCATGTACATAAAACCAGTGAGGAATGAAGCATAGTAACCTCCATCTTGTGTAAAAACTGCTGTTTGAAATTTTAACCCTGCTATTTTGGCTTCTGTAAATGCTTGCTTGCTTAAATAATAGGAAAAATAAGACTCCTCCATTCCAGAGAGGCCATAAACTATGCCCCAGAGAGAGGTTGTCAGTGCTGGCACCAGGCCAGGCCTTGAGATATAGTCTCATGGCGCCTTCTCAGCACACAGGCCTTCTTTCTCAGAAGGTCCGGAAGTCTCATTCCAAATTTGGAAGACGAAGGACTGAAAAAAGTATAAATAGGTAGAGTTTCCTCCATGTTTTTGCTTAGACTTTGGAAACAATATTCCTCTAAGCCCGCCGGTGTAATAAAGGATTCCAAAATTTGGCTTTTTAAGGCGTCTCATGTCAGCTCGCTGATTTACAATATAACAGAAGAAGTCTGTCACCAGATGACACATTCAAAATATATTAGATTTCCTGAAATGTATTCTTTTGTAGTACTATCTTGATTTTGGTAGGGGTTATAAAGTTCTCAGAGAAGACCTGAATTAGCTTAAAACTAGATTTGTTTGTTCCATGGTGAGAGGAAAGCAGTGTTAGTTGTGAAGGAGGAAACAAACACACCTGCCTCCTGTGAAGGTAGGAAGAACAATCCAGAAGAATAAGCCATGTAAGAGTTGAAGGAGGCAGGCCACATTTGTGCTGCCACCTTGTTGGGTAAAGTAACCATATACCCAAGAAACCCAAAAGTTTCAGAAAGCGAAGGCTGGTCACGCAGCCAAAGGACTCCTCATCCCACCTCTTCTGGAGCAAGACAAAAGGACATGTTGTTATAAGTTTGTTTTTGCTCCTCTCTTGATTCCAAGATCATTATCACCTCGAACAAAACTTTTTTTTTTTTTCTTCTCCTTTCTGAGTAATCACAGTGTGAGTGGCATGGTAATGAGATTACGGAGATTTGACCTGCTTTGTTACGCCAACGTTGCTTAAATCTTGTTGGAAAACAATCCAAACACAGCCAGTGTCTCAGCACAAATTAAGTTTTCTCCTCTTTTTATTTTGCCTTTCTCTTCTTAGATTTCTTTTCTCCTTTGCTTCTGTTTTTGATCAGTGGAAATCACTAACTGTCTGCACTAACAGTGGAAATCACTGACTAGAGAACAAGTTGTTGGGGGATATGTGGTCAGGATGAGGAACAAGACAGACAATCTGCCCCTCACTTACCATCCTATAAAACTTTATTGAGGTATAATTTACATGCTATGAAATTCACCTATTTCAAGTGTACAGTTTGGATTTTATTTAATAAATTTGCATTGCTGTGTCATTAGTTAAGCATTATTGGAATACATTTCATCGCACCAGTAAGTTCTGCTGGGAGATTTTAGACCAACTATTCGGCTTGAGTTTATTGGGAAGTGGAGGTAACACAGATGGCATACACTTTAGCCCCAAACACACTGTTTCTCTCTAGAGCACGCTCCTCTCTCCCCAGTGCAACCCTCAGGCAGTGTAACCTTTCTGGGGTTAGGGGTTCATGTGGATGTTTCCCAGTCCACCCTCTTGGCTTTTACAGGCTTCATGTTTTGTCTGTTCTGCCCAGTATGTCGGCACCTAGGATATGTAGATACATCTTTCTCCCCAACCTCCTGACAAACACCAGCACAAGATAGGTTTACTTCTCAGGATTTTTACTTTCTTGTTATCTATGTCCTTTACGGAAGAGGTCTGCCAATTATTTTAAAAGATTAAAAAAATTTTAAATCCAGAATTTTTAGATCCACACTGGAAAACTTTCTTTGGATATCTAGTCCCCCCATATAATAAAAAATGGAAGTTGTCATATTCATTCTTAAAAGCATTTTTTTTTAAAAAAAATACTATAGTCCCATTCTACCCATGGTTTTGCTTCCCATGCTTTCAGTTACCTAGGTCAACTCTGGTTCAAAAAAATTAGATGGAAAATTCTAAAAATAAACAGTTTACAAGTTTTAAATTGCCTGCCATTCTGAGCAGTGTGATGAAATCTTGAGTTATCTTGTTCCATCCTGCTAGGAATCATCCTTTTGTCTAGCATCACCCATTAGGCAGTCACTTAGTAGCCCTCTCAGTGATCAGATACACTATTGGGGTATCACAGTACTTGTGCCCACGTCACCCTTATTTTACTTAGTAATGTTCCCAGAGTGCCAGAGAGTGGGACCTTGTTACAGATTATGTCCTTTGGCAGCCCTTGTGGCTGATGCAATCCCTGAGAAGCAGGTGTATTCCTGAGTCAGATCAAATGTAACAAGCACTCACTTGAACTTCTTGCAGCATCTCTCATTCTGGCAGAATTGTGGCAGATTTTGAAATGCCAGGCTCACACGAGGATTTTCTTGGCTAATTGCAAAGGCCCGTTCTTGGCAGGACTCTGTAAACCTTCCCTGTAGACCCATAGCTGGCTTCCCGGGGTGCCTGTGGGCGAGGAGGATAGCACCCCAAGCAGAGGTGTAGGGGGCTCTGGGTCTGGCATGCAGTTCCTTTCCCTGCACCAACACCCAGCCCCAGTCTCCTACCACCCCCTACCCACCTTCCTCCCTCCAACTGCAACTAGCCCCAAAGCGCTCCCAGACCAAACCCCTATATGCAGCAGGAGCCTCCTCCACAGAGACAATCTCTTTGCTTTTTTACTAATTGATTCCTCAAAAGTTTAGCAGTAGACTCATATGCTAAGTAAGAGATTCATTCACAGAGAGTTTCCCTATCATCCAATTCATAATTATGGGTTTTGCACATACCGTGCCACAATTGTAACTTTACATTTAAAAACTCACAGCCGTAAAACCCTCTGGAGAAGCAAGCACCTCTTTAGTTTTGTTATGTGGCGAGCATCGTCTTCCCCAGAGACGGCCCAACACTTGCCCCTGTGAGGACCAGAAGCCGGGGTACCCGATTTCTCTCCTGCCTTTGTGGGGGCCTGCCTTTGTCCTCTCTCTGTCCCCAGCCAGAGCCACTCCTGGGTGAATTTGGAGCCCAACCTGGCCTTTGCTGAAATATGGCTGTTCACAAGGAGTGGGGTTCCAGGGATGGGTGGGGAAGAAGAGGAAGAGGAAACAGTGTGGGAAAAATTACACTGGATATTGGCTCTGCAGAATGGCTGGCTGTGGTCAGAGGCTAACAGGCAACACCAGCCTATGAGAAGAGCGTGTGGTCATCATTTGTTTATTGATCTGTTGTATCTGTCAGGTATGTCAGTGTAGAAACTGCAGGTGAGTGAAATTCAAATGCAGAAAAAGCCAAAGGCGGTGGAACACAATTTTGACTTGGGTTTATAGGATGTCAGAGCTGAGAAGGATTTTGGAAATTAGTTAAAACCAGAAGTTTTCTAACTGTAGTTTTGCAGAAGTAACTTTGTCAATTAGTTTAGTTCTGCTTTGAATGCCTTCTATATTAGGGCATTCAGGTGGTTATGAGTTTAGGCCCTGGAATCAGCTCGGGCTGGATAAAGGTGCAGCAGCCTGTCTTTGAGATCCAGGTCTTCCCCTTATTGGCTGCTACTTGACCTTGTGGAGCTTCAGTTTCCTTATCCATAAAGTGAACATCATAACACATACCTCTGCTGGTTGTTGTGTGGAATAAATCATGATAATGAAAAAAATATATCAATAGGTAGTGCTTACTGAATACTTGCAACATGCCAGGTGCTTTTCTGAGTTCTTTGCATGTATAAGTCAATGACTTTTATTACAGACTAGAGCAGTGATGGCAAACCTATTACATGTGTGTCAGAGGTGACATGCAAACTCATTTTTTTGGTTGATTTTTCTTTGTTAAATGGCATTTAAATATATAAAATAAATATAAAAAATATAAGTCTTTGTTTTACTATGGTTGCAAATATCAAAAAATTTCTATATGTGACACGGCACCAAAGTTAAGTTAGGGTTTTTCAAAATGCTGACATGCTGAGCTCAAAAGGTTCGCCATCACTGGATTAGAAGCCTGGTGCATGAATTTGTGCACGGGTGGGGTCCCTTGGCCTGACCGGCAATGGAGGCTGATAGGGGCCGGCCGGGGGGAGGGATTGCGGGAGGTTGGCCAGCCATGGAAGGTTGGCTGTGGGAATGCACTGACCACCAGGGGGCAGCTCCTGCATTGAGCATCTGCCCTTGGTGGTCAGTGTGCATCATAGCTACTGGCCAGTCATCCAGTCTTCTGGTCGTAATGGTTGCTTAGGCTTTTATCCTACATAATAGAAGAGTAATATGCAAATCAACCAAACAGTGGAACAACCGGTCGCTATGATGTGCACTGACCACCAGGGGGCAGATGCTCAATGCAGGAGCTGCCCCCTGGTGTTCAGTGTGCTCCCACAGGGGGAGTGCCACTCAGCCAGAAGCCAGGCTGATGGCTGGTGAGTGCAACAGCAGTGGTGGGAGCCTCTCCCACCTCTGCAGCAGTGCTAAGGATGTCCCCGGGGAATGGGCCTAAGTAGTCAGTCAGACATCCCCTGAGGGCTCCCAGACTGCCCAAGGGCACAGGCCAGGTTGAGGGATCCCCCCACCCCAAGTGCATGAATGTCGTGCACCAGGCCTCTAGTATATAAATAGATGAGAAGCCTAAAGCACAGAGAGGTTGACTTGCCCAGAGTTACAGTTGACAATTGGTGGCACCAGGATTGGATTGCAAACAGGGCCACAATTTAGCCCACGGTGCTCTCCTGTCTCTCATCATGGGTAATAAAATATCAAAAACTCAAACTTATCGAGCATTTGTTATGTGCCAGGAACTGTGCTAAAAGCTTTTTATGCCCGGGCTGGGTGACTCAGTTGGTTGGAGTATTGCCTTGTATGCCAAAAGATTGTGGGTTTGATTCCTGGTCAGGGCACATACCTAGGTTGTGAGCTCCATCTCTGGTTCGGGTGTGGATGGCAACAGATTGATGTTTCTCTCTCCCTTCCTCTCTCTCTAAAATCAATAAACATATCCTCAGGTGATAAATAAAAGCTTTTTATGGATTATTGTAATGCTATTCCTATAGCAAGGTTTTGAGTTGTGGTGTGTTACTACTTTCATTTTACGAATAAAAAAACTGGGGCTTAATGACCTTGGTGAAGGTCAGCTAGTTGATAAGTTGGGAGTTGAATTTGAATCTGGGGTGATTTCTGGAGACATCTCTTCATTTTTAAGAGTATTTTAAGTAATCATTATTATTATTAATCATAATATTTAACAATACAATAATGAATATTATTAATAATTGATATAAAACATTACTTAATTTAATTAATTAGTGTCTATTTTTCTTACCATTTTCTTTTGTTCTTCTTCAGTATTTTTTTTTTTTTTTTTACCTTTCATCCATGAGATCCAGGTAAGGGAGGGAGGCTTTCCTGGGCTGATTCTGCTTTCATCCTGAATGCATTGAATTCATTTAAAGGCTGAACTTAACACTTAAATAAATAAATAAATAAATATATTGATTTTGAAGAGGAAGGGAGAAGGAGAGAGATAGAAACATCAATGATGAGAGAGAATCATTGATTGGCTGCCTCTTGCACGCTTCCTACTGGGGACTGAGCCTGAAACCCGGGCATGTGCCCTGACCAGGAATTGAACTGTGACCTCCTGGTTCATAGGTCAAAGCTCAACCACTGAACCACACCAGCTGGGATCAATTTTCTCTCTTTTACAGTTTTGTCTCAAATTATGGCTTTGCAGGTGACATCAATAAAGCTGGCTGAGGGGCAAAGCATGATGCATGTGTAAAGAACCATTTGAAGACCCTCTTTTTGCCCCTAATGGGATCTTTCGTGCCGCCGACACAACTATTTGTTTCTTTGTTTTTGAACAAGAAGCACTACCTATCTTGGCTTGATTTTATAATTCCTGGTCCGTGCACTGCTTCGTGTTGAGCCTTCCAGATAATGTAACTGGGAGTGTGGGAGAAAAGGGGCACATGCTAACCTGACTAGCTCAGGGAAGGTCTGCATGGCGGCCTTGCAAACTTTAGAGAACTAAAGTAACCACAACGGATGGTCTGAAATCAAAACTTTTTAACTAGAAGCAGTTTATAGTGGGTAGTCATGTAGCTTCCCTGACACAGATCAACTTTGATCTTTACTGAGCCTATTGTCTTTTTGCATCTAAGATAACATACCTGTGGAATGTCAGGGTAACTTGTAACTTCCCTTTCTCCAGACCTCTCAAGGCACAACCAGTGTGCCAGGGCAAGCACCAGGGAGAAGACCCCTAATTCCCTCATTGTTATTGTTATCTTGTTAATTGTTGGACTGTTAACTACCCTGTACCCACCTGTGTAAAGAAGTATGTGTCTATCATTTTACTTTAAAAAAAAATGTTTTTATTGATTTCAGAGAGTAAGGGAGAGGGAGAGAGAGAGAGAAAAACATCAATGATGAGAAAGCACCATTGATCGGCTGCCTCCTGCACGCCCCCCTACTGGGGATCGAGCCTGCAACCCAGGCATGTGCCTTTGACTGGAATCAAACCCAGGACCCTTCACTCCACAGGCTGACGCTCTATCCACACAGCCAAACCAGCGAGGGCTCATTTTACTTTTTATCCAATCCCAGAGGTTTCCCCGCTTTGCTTTCTCCCACCAGTGGATTTTGTGTAACTCACTTATGTTTCCTCCTTTGATTGTAATGTATAAAACAAGGTAAAAAAAAAAAAAAGCCTGCCATTCTTCAGAGCTTTATCCCAATATGTTGAGATTCTGCTTCCTGGCAATTTCCACAGTTTGACTCAAATAAACTCACAAAAATTCTTTACAGGTTTGAATGTTTTCTTATGTTAACAGGACATAGTAAATAAATGTTGCTCCAGATGTAGTTAAGTCAAACAAGTTTTGAAAGACTTCAAATATTGCTTCTTTTAATTAATATTTTAGTTAAAATTGCCTAGCTGATGTTGGCCTGAGGGATTAGACTTCTGTACATTGGGAAGAAGTAGCAAGACAGAGGAAGACAGGCAGGAGAGCCTAACTTTTAGAGAAGAACATTCTATTGACTTGATGAGAGGGTCAATGCGAGCAAGTGCTCTTTTTTACACCAATTATGAGGGAGGAACATGGTCCTGAGAAGATGGAATCTTTGATGTAAGATATTCTTGGATATTTAAGAAAAGCCTAATGGTTACTGTCATCCTGTCCAAGACCAAGAGAGGGCAGGTAACGTGGTAAAAATTGCATAACCAATGAGCAGCTGCTGGGAGCCATCCATTGTCAAACACTACCATGAAAGTGCAACAAGGAACTTGGAAGGCTGATGAACCTTGAGCTTTAGCAAGGGCTAAAAGCTATGCACTTATTGTTCTGTTGAGATAATGGTGGCTCAAGCAATTTCCTGACCTAATAGTCTCAAAGTAAATCTTTACTAATATTTACTGACCTTTAAGATAATCTGTCTGCTACCAGATTGCCTGCCTAACTGAAGGCAAGATGTGTATTCTAAAATTGAATAAAAGCTGACAGGGCCAGGGCTTCGGAGAGCCTCTCTACTAGAGAAAGGTTTCCGCCTGGCCCCCATGCCTTCTAAATACATATTTCTTGTCTAGTGCATTTGTTTGTGCGCAGCCCCTTTTCCAGATCCTGAATCCTTGCTGCAAAAGGTTGCGGCAAGCACCAGAACCAGGACTAGTCATAGTTTCTGCTGAAAAGCAGTTGGGCAACAACTCAGAAGGCTCATCAAATTCCCACTTGCATGGTTTTATTCTATGCTCCTTTATGGAGGCTACAAAGTCAGACTCCTGACATGCAAGAGGCATGTAGAGATGTTGGGGGAAGTCCATGACAACTTTTTCTCCTCCTCTCTTTGTAAAAGCACATATTAGAAGCAACATTTTTCTAGGCCATAGAAGCTAAGAAGGACACCAATTATCTTACCTGATCAGCAACTCTGTTGACCTCTTGCCTGTTGCTACAGTTACATTTATAGGCAAATACTTCCTCACCACCCTTTTCTTCGGCCAGTCTATGTGTTTCCATATTGCTTTCTTCATTAATGTCCCATAGAACTAAAATGACTCCAAGGCTGGCAAATTTTATGGCCATTAGCCTCCCAATTCCACCTCCAGCTCCTGTTATAAGTACAATCTCTCCAGCAACATCCTTTTTTGACTTTGGAATTATCTTGTAAAATAAAGATTCTAGAAAATAATATAAACATTTTCCCAAAACTATGAAGGTGTCCAAAATTACATCCATGTTGATTCACTGAAGAAAGCAATGTCCTAATAAGAAAAAAGGTAACTGATAAATTTGTCACATTATCACAACAATTGCAATATACATGAAGTATTCAGTACAAGGAGATTTGCCCTGAAGACATTAATTATCCAAAAAATGTATTTTGGCAACAACGGCTAAAATCATTGAATTTTTAAAGTATATAAATAATGAGCATAAAGTATTTTATGTTTACAAGAATCTTTCCAATTTAAAGGGCACTTTCTTTTTTTAAAATTTATTTTTATTGATTTCAGAGAGGAAGAGAGAGGGAGAGAGAGATAGAAACAACAATGATGAAAGAGAATCATTGATCGGCTGCCCCCTGCACGCCCCCTACTGGGAATTGAGTCCGAAACCTGGGCATGTGCCCTGAACAAGAATTGAACTGCTCAGGGGTCGACATTCAACCACTGAGCTACCCTGGCCAAGCCTTTTCTTAAATGTAAAAACCATTCTTATCTGACAGGTCTCCTGGATTGTAATCCAGGCCTTTACCATTAGAATAGGCTTTTCTTGGAGCTACTGTGTACTTTTCCCAGACCCACCTTTAACAAAAAATAATATAGCATTTTTTATTTCTAGTGACACATCCTTGATTTTTATAATCACATTCTGTTACACTTGAACATTCCTACACAATCATCTTATTTAGAAATTAGATGCAAATATCTATAGAACCCACATTAAAACAGATTATAGCTGCTTGAGGAAATAATAATAATAATAATGCAGCAATACATATGGAATCTTGCTACAAATCAGGCAAGTTCTAAGTGCTTTGTGTGCATTTAACTCTTGCCCTGTTTTATAGTTACGAACAGAGTTACTAAGAGGCTAAGCAAACTAGCCCATGGTCACAAGGTTCATAACAGTGAGGATGGAATATTTAAAAAATATTTAAAAAACTAAGTATTTGTGTGTGTGTGTGTAGAGATACCCTACCTTACACCCACACAGTGATTTCACTCTCCAAGCTCTCAAATGCTACGAGATATAGCAGAAATAAAGAAAAAGGCAAATGCTGAGCCTGGTAAAAAGAATAATCTTTGCATCACATTTATTTCACATTAGTCAGGAGTTAATTTTGAAATGCCTTGAAGACCCAAGTGAGGATGCCAAAGAACCCAGGCTACCTTCATCTTGCTGTTAGCTCTGACCTGCCAGAAATTCCAATCGAGATAAGATAGAAAAAGAGCATTATTGCCAGAACACCATTATAGATATTTAACTGGATTTTGGGAGGGAAGAAAAATCCTGGGGAAGGGTGCCTTCAGGACAGAGCAAGGAAAGGGAGCATTACAGATCTCTTTCATTAACTTATTTGGATTTATAAAGAACATTAACCATATCCCTGATGGTATTTTCCTTGGAAACTTTTAGGCACTTTCACTTGCCTTAAGAGTTTCACTGAGTTAATGTGCATTTATAACCAGGAAAGACATCCAGCTAGAGAAATTCACTCTTCTCCAAGCTTACATACACTTTTCTGGCTCAAGCACCATCCTGGCAACATGTAGTGTATTATGATTATGAAAACAAATGATGTCTTATCATCTATTAAAAATAAATACAAAAAAAGAGAAAGAAAACTGGGGGAAGAACAGGTTTGGGTCTTTCTGAATGTTAAGTGTGAGATGCAAAACAAGGTGGGAATATTGATTTGCAATTACTGAAGTTCCCCCTATAAGTTTGAGGGGAAGAAGAGGAACCATGTTCCTTAGCTTTGTTACTCCAAAGCCTGTCATCCTGCCTGATACATGTTAAGGACCCATTACATGTCTTTGAGAGGGATAGCTATTTTGTTTCCCAAGTCAAAATCCTTGAGGATGGTGATTCCATATCTGCACAACGACTAAAAAAGGGCTTTGGTCCCTAGTGGAAGTGTGCTAATGCCTAGACCAGTGGTTCTCCACCTGTGGGTCGCGACCCCTTTGGGGGTCGAATGACCCTTTCACAGGGGTCGCCTAAGACCATCGGAAAACACATATATAATTACATATTGTTTTTGTGATAAATCACTATGCTTTAATTATGTTCAATTTGTAACAATGAAATTGGGGGTCACCACAACATGAGGAACTGTATTAAAGGGTCGCGGCATTAGGAAGGTTGAGAACCACTGGCCTAGACGAATGATGTCTATGGATGGCAACATTTGTATTTGGCTTTATCTGTAAGAATTATTTATGCAGTGTTGAGACTCTCTCAAATAAAGGTCATTTTTTCCTCTTCAAAAATAAATAAATAAATAAATAAATAAATCCTATACAGTAGGGCCTTGACTTACAAGTGTCCCAACTAACGAGTTTTTTGAGATACCAGCTGTCTCTCGGCTGATTTTTTGCATTGAGTTGATAGAGTAATTAGTACTATGACTCTCTTCATCAAATATCCTATATAATAAAAGGCTAATATGCAAATCGACTGAATGGTGGAACGACCAGTTGCTATGATGCGCACTGACCACCAGGGGGCAGACGCTAAACGCAGGATTGTCCCCTGGTGGTCAGTGCACTCCCACAGGGGGAGCACCGCTCAGCCAGAAGCTAGGCTCACAGCTGGTGAGCACAGCGGTGATGGTGGGAGCCTCTCCCTCCTCTGCAGCAGTACTAAGGATGTCTGACTGACGGCTTAGGCCGTCAGTCAGACATCCCCCAAGGGCTCCCGGACTGCGAGAGGGCTCAGGCCAGGCTGAGGGACACCCCCCCCCCCACCAGTGCACTAATTTTGTGCACTGAGCCTCTAGTAAATAAATAAATAAATAAATAAATAAATACAAGTGTGATGCAGAAGGCACTTCGGGTTGCAGGAGTTTTATGTGGAGGACAAGAGAAGATTGTGACTTTCTTTATACTTTTTTTGTAGGAGAAAGTTTATTCTCAATGTAGATGATTTATCTTGAAAGAAATTCAAGTAGCTTTCTATAAAAATTATTAAATTTTAGCAATATATTGTTACTTTCTGGGACTATTCCTAGGGCAGGAGTTTTGACATGTCTCTAACCATCCATTGTTTAAATGTTTTCTGTGTTGAGACTTCACTCTCAGGTTGCTGAAAGCATCCAATTTTGGAACAAAAGAGAAAAGTCCATGGAAACCCTGGATATAGGAAGTGCTGGCCACAAATGCCAATTGCTCCCAGGTGGGTCCTTGGGCAGTCATGGCAACCAGGCAGTTAGAAAAAATCATTAAGCATCATGACGAGCAAGCATTTACTAAGTACTCAGCTGTAGTAAGAACTGTCCATGCCTTGCTTTATTTAATCCTCATAATAGCCCAGTGGGGTAAGTATGAGATTCAGGTAGGTTCATAACTTGTCAAGCAGTGCACAGTACTGACCGAGAAGTGGGATTCGAGCCCATGCTTATGATCCCAGAACTCCTGGCTCCTTTGACCATTGCACATTAAGGACCTAAATAAACTGCCTTTAAATCGCAAGGACCTCCTGTGATTTTTCAAGTGTGCCCGGAGCACTTCAGGTTAAAGGATGATTGTGAGAATGTTGTAAAAACATCGGACTCTCAGGAATGTTAAAAATATCAAAACAGTCTGGCTCTTGAGGCTCAGTGGTTGAGCATTGACCTATGAACCAGGAGGCACAGTTTGATTCCCAGTCAGGGCACCTGCCCAAGTTGTGGGCTCAGTTCCCACAGGGAGGCGTGCAGGAGGCAGCCCATCAATGATTCTCTCTCATCATTGATGTTTCTCTCTCTCTCTCTCTCTCTCTCTCTCTCTCCTTTCCTCTTTGAAATCAATAAAAATCTTGTTTTAAAATATCAAAACAGCACATGTAATAAAGCGTCTTGTAAATTGTGAAATGCCATGCAAACATTGATTTCTGTGACTGGCACAAGAGACTCTGATAATGCACTGCGTTTGCAGCCAGCCAGTCACCTATAACGAAAACCGTCTCGGAGGCCTAGGCTTTTTTCTAGAGCTTGGCTCCGCTGTGAAATTGCTGAGGAGTGCTTGGGAGAGGGATTTGCACAGAGTTTATCTGAGTCCCATTCTTCTCGTGAGCTGTTGCTAACGTAGGTCTCTGTCCCAAGGCCAAATCCATGTGTTCACCTGGGCCCAGTGGGGCTCACAAGCATGTCTCCCTGCCCCCCCCCGCCCCATATTAGATACCATACCTAATAAAATTAACATTAGTTCTATAATATCATCTAATATGAATCCATATGCAATAGGCCTCCTGCCCCTTCTTGCCTTTCACCCCTGTCTTTTCGCCACCTCTTCCCCTCACTCTGCCAAAAGTCAGCGAAATGAACAAAAACAATGAGAAAAGAATAATAAAGAGACCCTGGAATTGATAATAAAATGACCTCCCGCCCCTATTTGGGAACTGTTCTAAATTGTGCCCAGAAAAACGGGACTGTTAGGAGCAAATACATAATCATTTCTCCTGAGTAGTAAAAAGACCTTCAGAAACGTTACACTTGGAGGCACGAGAGTTCTCTTAGAGGAAGAAGCCAACAGAGATCAAGCCAGCTGCTGGAAACTGTTTCTTAATGATTTCGCTCCCACCTAGTGTTATCTCTGTGGGTGTCACCCGGGAGAAGTTACCCATGTTTTCACCCATAGCCTCCCCCACTGTCAACATCTGCACCAGATGGTACATTTGGGGAGCCTACTGTCAAAGTAAGGAACATCCAAATTTATAAGAATTTTTATGAGTTTAATTGAGCCAAACTGACGATAATTGCCAGGAAGCAAAAATCTCAGTGGATTGAGAAAATGCTCCAGAGAATGGGAGTTTTGCACTTTATTTTATACTTTACAATCAAAGGAGGAGGCATAAAGGGGTTACATGAAATCCATTGGTGATAGATTAGGGAGGCGGGAGAAAGCAAAGCGGGGAAATCTCTGGGACTGGATAAAAAGTAAAATGGATAGATACATATTTCTTTTACATTGGTGGGTACAGGATAGTTAACAACAGTTAACATGTTAATAACAATGATGGGATTTGTGGTCTCTTCTCTGGCGCAGTGGCTGTGCTTTGAGGGTCTAGAAAAAAGGACATTACTTTGATATTCCAAAGGTATGTTATCTGGGCATGTTATTGTAGTTGCAAAAACAAACGAACAAACAAACAAACATCCCCACAAACAACAGACAGACTCAGTTAAGGTAAAGATTGACCTTCGTTAGGGGAAAAATACTGGCCTAGGACATCACTACCTGCCTGGAACTGCTTTTAGTTAGAAAGTTTTAATTTCAGACCAGCCTATGTGTTACTTTAGGTCTCTGAGTTTGGGAGGCCGCCATGTAGGCAGGCCTCCCCCGAGCTTGTCAGGTTTAGTATGTGGCCCCTTTTTCATCCACACTACATTGACTCATCATTATCACCTCAAGTCCGTGGTTTACATGATTTTAGCTCTCAAGTTTCTCTTTCACTGATGGCTGATAATTAACCTCCCCAGTTCAAAGTAGTTACCTAGCCCAGCCGGCATGGCTCAGTGTTTGAGCATCAACCTATGAACCAGGAGGTCAAGGTTCCATTCCTGATCAGGGCACATTCCTGGCTTGCAGGCTCAATCCCAGTGTGGGGAGTGCAGGAGGCACCTGATCAATGATTCTCTCTCAACATTGATGTTTCCATCTCTCTGAAATAATATATATATATCTAATCTAATAAAAGAGAAACATGGTAATTAGCATATGACCGCTACCCTTCCCATTGGCTAATTTTCGAGATATGCAAATTAATCACCAGCCAAGATGGCGGTTAACCGCCAACAAAGATGGTGGTTAATTTGCATATGTAGGCACAATGCAGGGAGGGGAAAGGGAAAGCACGGAAGAAGCCCCCTGCCACTGACAGTGATCGGAAACCCAGGGGGGAGCTAAGAGCCGGGGGGCAGGGCAAAGGCGGAGAATCGGGCAGTGATTGGAGAATTGGGCGCCTTTGCCACCCTGGCCAGTGATAGCGGAAGTAGGGGTGGAGCCAGTGATGGGAGCTGAGCACGGGGGAAGCTGGCAGTCCCGGGAGCTAGGGGTCCCTTGCCTGGACCTAATGCGGAGCCCACGATCGCAGGGCCACTGCAGCTGCGGGTCCCCCTGCCCAGGCCGGACGCCTCAGCCAGAGGCTTTAGGCTTGGGCTGGGGAGGAGCCAGCCAGCGATCAGCTGCGGTGGGAGCTGGGGGTGCCCCGGCCCATTGTTGATGGCAGCAGAGGCAGGGAACCAGGGCGGAGCCAGCCAGCAATTGTTGACTTGCAGTGGCTGCAACAGTGCGGTGATGGGGCTGGTGCCTTCCCCTGATCAGCCCGGTCGACTCCCACAAAGGGTGGCCAGACTGTGGCTTAGGCCCACTCCCCAAGGGAGCAGGGAGCAGGTAGTAGGACATCCCCTAGGGCTCCCAGTATGTGATAGGGGGCAAGCTGGGCTGAGGGAACCCCCTCCCCAGTGCACAAATTTTTGTGCACCGGGCCCCTAGTATATATATA
>NW_005363502.1:3574667-3593189 GCF_000412655.1 Myotis brandtii | reverse complement strand
TATAGTGGTTCCCTATTTCTTCTAGGGAGAGCTCCCCCTGTGGGAGTGCACTGACTACCAGGGGGCAGCTTCTGCATTAAAGCCTGTTCTTTTTGGATTGACAAGAAAAAGTTCTGGAGTATCTTAAATTAAACTACAGCAGGCCTGAGGATAGAAGGAACAGAGGCTAATCAGTTAACAATCAAGGGCACAACCAACAAAAGAGTGCTTGGATTCCTGAGTGTATGTTGAAACTTTGAATTAACTTCCAGGTGGTTATTTCCGAGATGACCTAGATTATCTAGACAGAATAGCTGAGTAGCCAACTGCCAGGTGCCACAGACCACAGGTGCCTCCGCCTCCTGCTTACCCATGAACTTTCTGGACTGTTGGCCACACCAATCCTAAAGAACAAACACTTCCTCTTTATGGACTCTGCACCTATCCCAGAATTAGCCCCACTTCACCTTCTCCCATCCCCTTAGGTATAGCCAATGTAAATTCTTCCAAACAACTTACATTTTTCTTCCCCAGACTATTTACATCAAAGAGCCCCTTCAGCCCAGCCATTGTGGCTCAGTGGTTGAGCATCGACTTCTGAACCAGGGGGTCACGGTTCAATTCCCGGTCGGGGCATGTGCCAGCTTGCATGCTCGATCTCCAGTGTGGTGTATGCAAGATGAGGCCAATCAGTGATTCTCATCATTGATGTTTCTATTTCTCTCTCCCTCTCCCTTCCTCTCTGAAATCAATAAAAATATATTACAAAAAAGAGCCCCACCAGCCCCCAGGTGGTGGACACTGCTGGTGGTTCTGACGGCATGCCCCAGGACCTGGTCCTTTTTCTGATAGCATATGGCTCAACAAACCCTTTTAGAAGAGCGCTTGGCCGTGGAAGTGTTTGATGAACAGGATAGTCCCTTCAAATACTGCACCTGCCCCACATCTTTGGGCAGGTACCAGGTTATTGAAGGGGCCTGGGTCCTCTCCTGGGTGAGTTTCTCCAGCTGTTGCCGCGGATGCAACTCCCCTTTTTATTCCCGTCTCCTGCTAACTTCTCTGCTAGGTTCCAGACCCCGCCTCAGGGGCCCGGTGACACTTGTCACTCTGCCTCCTGCTGCCCATCAGTGGTTTCCTCACCCACTCTCCTCTCTGAGTGGCTGTAGGCCTTTTCCTCAGAAAGTAGCCATCCTGTCCTGCCCTGTAGTGGACCCATCGTCCTTGCATCATCCCATGCTTCTTTTTCTGCACGAAGTCCTCCAGGGTCAATTTTGGGAAGCTCAAAAAAAGTGCTATCCCCCAAATTCATGTCTCAATTCATGTCTTCAAAGGCCTATTTTGCAACTCAAATTCCTGAACTGGACGGACTCTTTGTTCTGGGGAAGCAATGTATTTCTCCTCCTTTGCTTGAGCAATAACCCTGGAGGCATGGAACCTCCCACCCAGGAATGCTACCTGGAGCAAAGTTTCAGTTCCAGCTGCTGGGGCCAGGGTGTCAGTGGACCAAAGCTGGTGACTCTGAGGGGAGAATGCCCCTCAGCTTTAACTGTCACCTTTCAGTTGGTACTGGGAAGTGATATTACAGAAGCAATGCCTTCCTGTGGCCAGAGAAATCAGTGGGTCCAGTTCCCCTGACACTAGTGGGAATGGGGTGACTCTTGCGATATCTTGAGGAAATGAATTTTTATAAGACTTGCATGGGAGAGTGAATAGTTTTTATTGGTGTGGAATTAAATTTCTCGGGTTGTAGAGTCCCATTGTCTTTAAACCAGTTCTGGAAAATGTGCCGCTAGAGGCCCAGGAGAGCCAAAAGTAGGGCCAGTATCCAAAAATATCTGTCCCATGGTGGAATTGAGTCCAGTCCAGTCCATTGGTCCATTGTGTGAGTCCTACATGGCCATGAGCCATGTGGGGGAATGCAGGGGAGTGTGCCCCCTGCAACAGGAGTTAGGTGTGAGCAGAAAGAAAGAGAATGAGTGAGTGAGAGAGAGAGGCTCCTTTGTTCAGGAGCTTAAATAGCAAATCTTCCCGTGCTTGCAGTGCCCATGCCACTGACTTGTTCCCAGGTGTGACTGACAGCTAAGCATCTTCCTACACCACCCAGACCTTACTGGGCATGCGTCTATTGTCCAGTCCCTTCCCCCAGAGATCTGTGGGGAATGGACTTGGTGAATGTTAATTTGCAGCTTTCCAGCAAAGCGGTGTAAATGGCATGCCTGTATTACTTAGTCTTCCCTTTATTCATTTCCTGTTAATAATGACCAGGTTATTATAATGGTATCATTATGAGGAGAAATTACATATAAGGAAAATCCCAGATGCAACATTATCAAACCCTCACTGTGAGGACTTTTGCCCTAGCCCTGAGGTAGGAATGCAGGAGACGAAACATCAAAGGCAGAAAAGTTTCTGGAGGGGGTAAGTCCAAACCTAGCTGAGCCCGTCCCCTGTGGAAGGGGAGCCTACCTCCCTGAGAACTGCTGTCTCTCCACACCACACGGTGGGTTTTCAGTGGCTGGGTTGGAGTCCAGCATCCTTGATCAGGGAGGGGTTGGGAATCTGCATCAATGACTATTTCAATTTAAATTGCAATTGACATAAATTAAATGAAAAATAAGAAGTTCATTTCTCAATTGCAGTAGCCACATTTAAAATGCCCAATCACTGCATATAGCGTGGTATCATATGGGTAACAGAGAAAGAATGGGTGTAGAGCCTTTGAAAACCTTGGAAGACCTGCCTAAAGGGAATAGAGCAGGCTGTTAGGAAGATTGTAATTGCCTTAAGAAAAGGCTGCTCTGAAATTAAGCAGTTTTAGCAACAGCAAGGCTTCTTGGGATTTTTTTCCCCTGGCATTTTTCTCAGACTTTAGCTCCGTTCTGTTCCCAAATTTGTTCTTTGACCAAAATTTAGCTTAACTAGACCCTACCCCTATTTGTGACCAATCATAATGCCTCAGTCTTGCCAATAATCTTTTTTTTTTCATTTTAAAAATAACATTTTTATGTAAAGTTCTCTAAGAAAGCAATTATTGTGGATTAGCAAAACTAAGAAAATAAAATAGCTATATCCCTAATACCCAAAGTTTACCACTGTTAACACTTTCATGTGTTATAAATGTAGATGTGTGTATTCTCTCCCTCTCCCTCTCTCTCTGTCTCTCTCTCTCTCTCACACACACACACTCAATACACACATAATTACCATACCACAAAGTGTTTTGTAACTTGGTTTTTAAGTTAACAACCTCCAACTTTTATGTCAAATTTTACATACAGTCTGTAATTGAATTTCTCCAATTGACTTCCAAATATCTTTTTCAGCAGTTTATCAAGATCCAATTCAGAAGCATGCAGTACATCTGTTGCTTTGTGCTTGAGTCCCTATTAACTAGCACAGTTCCTGTATTGGTGAGGAATCATTAATGCTAGATATTGCAGCTGACAAAGCCTGACATTTCACTTGCTTAAGTCACCAAAGGTTGGGTGGCCCTGTCCCACCTTGCACTTGGCCATCTGGATCTGGATGGTGGTCTACAGGAGAGGAATGGAGGAAGGCCACTGCCTTGGCCCGGGATTGACACACACTCAGACGCCTTTGGCCAGAACTGGTGACATGGTCCCAACTTAACAGCAAGGGAGTTGGGAAAATATAGGGAAGCACCTGAAATTGTAGTGATCATGGCCCTGCTATAAACTCCTCGATTTTTAAGCTCCTGACACTGGCATGTTGAAGAGGCTCAGGTGCTATCCTGTAGGTTGTCACACCTTTGAATGTTTCTGGTTGCTTCTTCATGGTGCACTTTAGGTTGTTCTTCTAATGCCTATATTTCTTATAAACTAGAAGTTAGATATAAAAGCTTAAGTGTGCATGGTCAACATTTATATTTAGACAAATGATCAGTAATATATAATTTGCATCACATCAGGAAATTTTTAAGTATCTGATTAATTTAGATTGTAATGCTGAGTTTGCTGGATAGTGTAATGAGCATCTGGTTACTTCATTAGACAGCTACATTTTCCCATTTATGAGTAATAAACACACACTTAATACATTTAAGACTGACAGGATCCTTGTATGAGTCAATAATCTCATTAGGTGTCACTGCATGCTGATTTTCTAATTCAATCATTTCTTCCACATCGGTAGCTAGCCTTCTTCTATAAAGATCTGTCTTCATTTGGTTTTCTTGCTATACAGTGTATGGGGACTTAAAAAATAATTTTCTGCCTCCCTTGTTCTTCTAGCTGGTCTCATAATCAAATTAATAGAGAAATATTAACAGAAAAATGTGTTCAAAGTTTGTTATATAAATGCACATTCAGGGGTGCAACAGAAAATGAGATCCAAGGACAGATTGGGCAGTTGAGGCAGGTATGTCATTCTGGAGCTAAGGAGAAAGGGGGGTTGTGGTTTGGGACTTCAACAGGCTAAAGGCATCTCACACGGAGATGGAAAAGCAAGGGTTTTGAAAATAAAAGTTTGTGGGGCCACCTTTAACAATGGCACACAGAAAGGACTTGAACAGATGGGCCTCGCTAGCTTCCTCCCTGCCTGTCCCACACTAGTTCATATTAAGCTGTAGTTATCTGAGATGGTGTCTCCCTCTCTGGAGCAGGCTTTCTATCTAAATTCCTTCCAGGCAGTCAGCACGGAGATCAAAGGTTTTTCCTTCTTTTGTTCCTTAACAACCAACTTAAAATCAAATCCCAAAAGGCATATTCTGCTGTGGCAAACTCTTGCTTCCCTTCAAGTGCCTACAGAAAATGCTTACTTATTTCTCTTTAGTTACTGATTTTTTAAGGAAGGCGTTGGTTTCACAGATGCCTCAAAGAGCAGCTGTTTTTAAGCTCTCTCTTTTTTATAATTAAACTTTTTATTGAGGTAATGGTAGAGTCACATGCAGTTGTAATACATAATATAGAGCAATTCCTGTGTACCTCTACCCAGTTTCTTATACTGATAACATCTGGAAAACTATGGTGCAATATCATAGCTGAGATATTGACATTGATGCAATCCACCTCATTTTATTCAGATTCCTCCCATTTTACTTGTGCTTATTGTGTGTGTATTTAGTTCTATACAATTTTCTCACATGTGTAGCCTTGTGTATTTACCACTACAGTAAAATATACTGAATATTTCCATCACTATGAGAGTACTTTGAATTGCCCTTTTGTAATTGCACTCACCATAACCCCACACCACATCACCTCCTCCTGATCTCCAACTCCTCACAATCACTAATCTGTTCTCCATTTCTAGAATAATCTGTCCTGCTATAGGTGCCCGCTCCAGAATGGGCCCTGCTTCTCTGCTGTCTTTTATTCTCCTTCAGTCTTAAGGGTCTCCTTCCTTCCTTCCTTCCTTCCTTCCTTCCTTCTCTTCTTCTTCTTCTTCTTCTTCTTCTTCTTCTCTCTCTCTCTCTCTCTCTCTCTCTCTCTCTCTCTCTCTCTCTCTCTCTCTCTCTCTCTCTCTCTCTCTCTCTCTCTCTCTCTCTCTCTCTCTCTCTCTCTCTCTCTCTCTCTCTCTCTCTCTCTCTCTCTCTCCTTTCTTCCCCCACTATATCTCTTCCCTTTTATTTTATTTATTTCTGTGTATTAGGGATTTCTATTTTCTCATCATTGCATGCTGGGTACCAGCAACTACATGATTAGGGCCCCAGCAGGAAACGTTCAAATTAAAATAATTCAAGTGGAGTTAAATAAAGAGACTATTTACAGAGGCATGAGCAGGGTTTGAGAAATCCATGTGGGAGAGTGCAGTATCCAGTGGCTGGAAAGAGCAGGCAGCTTTGCCACCCCAGGTCTAAGGGAGTGCAGGAGGGAGAATGATCACAACTGAAGGCGGAGAGGCAGCATGAGGAGGGCTGCCCTGTGGAATCTGAGACCTTGGGTCTCGGGGTCCAATTGTCCGTCCTGTTGAACCCCGAAGGGAGGAAGCTGGAGGTATAAATAATCCACTGCTTACTCTGATCCTTCGGTGCTTCTGCTCAGTGAAACCCAACAGGAAGCCAGAGAACAATGCATCCCTTCGAGGGAATCCATTTAGGTAGCCTCCTGGGGCACAGAGAAAAGTGGAGAAGATGGAGGGAAAGTGAAAAATATCCAACACAGAGGCTGTTTATCAGACAGTCACTCACAAGCCTGTACAAAACCTGGCCACTTAAGTGGCAAGTTGTGGACCTCTGTTCAGGCGAAGCTTGACTGTTTCCTCAAAATGGCTTCTGAATTCTGGTATACTTTGCTTTGCCTCATTTCCCAACTTCTGGTCCTCCCTGGCTCCCCCTCCCCTAAAATTAATTAAGCAAGCTTGATTTGGGTCTTGTGACGAGTATTGCCACGTTGAATACCTTTTTAAGTAGGTGTGGCCTAGAAGAATGGCCAGTAAGTACTGTTTGTTAAAGAAACGAGTGGGCATACCTAGTTTGGTCCTGTTTTGACTAATCTGCTCAGCCTGTCACTCTGGTTTGGTCAGCACTCTTGGTTCCCATAACCCAGATTCTTCATTGGCCGAGGGCTCTCACTGCTTTCTCTGGGTTATTTGTTTTTATTCTGATTCTATCATGAGTGGGTGGGAAGAGATAACTTCTGGACGAGATGCACCTGAGAAAACCAAAGTCTTAGAAACATTGACTTTTCTATCTTTTTTTTCTATTCTTTTAAGAATTTTTACCTACTCACCCCCCATTCCACTACCACCCCCACCCCCAGATTCCCACTTTTGGAGGCATATTTTCAGTGTAGCTATTATGTTAATGAGTCTTTATATGGCAGGTAATGTGGCTCATATTTAACTCTTTTCTACACATTTGGGGACCATTTTAGTACTTATTTTCTTGCTCTGGACAAGAACACCTTTCTGAACTTTTAAAGTTGGACAAATGTCCAAACATCTTTTAAGAAATGAGAGACTGGGGTATGGATTGTAATATATAAGCCTCATATCTTTTCAGACTGAATTTCTAGTTTTAATGAACTAGATGGAAGGTCTAGGGTTGACTTGATGGGTTGGTTCAGCAATTGAGCTAAGCTCCAGTTGCTCTTTCAGCTCTTCCTGGGACCTGGGATGACAGCTAGAGATGGGAACCAGGAAAGCTTTAAAGCTCATGGTTGATGCCATCCAGCATTAGATACCTTGTTTTAGGAAGAGCAGTACAAGGACTTGGACAGTATGTTTATGAATTATGACCACATATTACTTTTGAGATATGTTGAGTGAC
The DNA here is from genome assembly GCF_000412655.1 of Myotis brandtii. Taxonomy (NCBI): domain Eukaryota; kingdom Metazoa; phylum Chordata; class Mammalia; order Chiroptera; family Vespertilionidae; genus Myotis; species Myotis brandtii. Next base: position 3,585,982 of record NW_005363502.1, on the reverse strand, counting down.
ATATCCCTGAGGCAAACTAGAGAAGGAGAGGCGTGTGTGGTTTCCACAGCTTTCCCTAGATGTTAGCTGTGTTCTCTTTTGCTATGGACAAGAACCCTGGATGTGGACTGCCTAGGTTAGAAACAGGTATTCCTGTTACTAACTATGTAATCTTGGGCAAGTTGCCTAACTTCTAGTGCTCTAAATAGGATGATCACATTACCTAACTTATATGTTAGCTGTGAGAGAAAAGGAAATAATATAGGTAAAGTGCCTAATCATGTTTGAAACAGAGGCAAAGTTCTGAAAAAAAATTTAGCAGAGCATCCAGTGAGCTGTGGGACAACTTCAAGGAGACAAATATATAGGTATATTTGGAGTCTCAAAAGGATGTAGGGAGGAACAAAATACAATATTTGAACATATATTGGCCAAAAATTATCTAAATCTGGTGAAAACTATAAACCCATAGTTTCAATGAATGCAACAAATCATAAACACAAGACAAATGAAGAAACATTCACCAAGGCACATAATAATCAAATTGCTAAAAACAAGTAATAAAGAGAAATTCTTACAGGCAGTTAGAGGAAGAAAAAACATCTTATAAAACAAAGGAACTAAGATAGGAATGACAGCATACTTACTGTAAGAAATGTAGTTTTGCAGACAGTGAAGCAATATCTTTAAAACACAGAAAGAAAACCCAATCAAATGAGAATCAAATCCAAGTTAAAATATTTTTTAGAAACAAAGGCAAAGTACTATTTCAGACAGACAAAATGTAAAAGAATCCATCACCACCAGATTTGCACTACAAGAAATGTAAACTCTTAGAGCACATCTGACATGTAAGAAGAAAATGATACCAAGTGAAGAACTGACTCTACACAAAGGAATGAGTACTATGGAAATAAGTACTTTTGTGTCTTGTTTTTAACCATCTTTAAAAGATAATTAGCATGTAAAGCCAAAAAGGATAACAATATATTGTGGTGTTTGCTTTATAGGTAGAAAAAATGTATGAAGACAATAACATTAAAAGTGAGGAGATGGGTAATGAAAGCACAATATGTGAAATGATATACTATTACTTGAAAGTAGACTGTGTCAAGTAAAAGAAACATCAATAAGCCCTAAAGCAACCACTAAAAATAAAAACAAAGACTAATAACTGAACAAAGGCAATAAAATAAGATAATTAAAAATACTCAGTTAATCCAAAAGTAGGCAGTGAAAGAAGAAAAAGAATAAAGAACAAATGAGACAACTATACAACAACTATTAATATGGCAAATGTAAACTTATTCATATAAATAATCACATTGAATGTAATAATCTAACCATTCCAATTAAAAAGAAGGGATTGTACTTATATCTGACAAAGTAGATTTTAAAGCAAAGGTTATAGTAAGAGAAAAAAAGAAGGGCACTACATAATGATAAAGGAAGCAATCCAAAAAGGGGGTATAACCCTTGTACACATTTATGCTCCCAACAAAGGAGCACCTAAATATATAAAGCAAATCTTGATGGACACAAACCATTCCAATTAAAAAGAAGGGATTGTACTTATATCTGACAAAGTAGATTTTAAAGCAAAGGTTATAGTAAGAGAAAAAAAGAAGGGCACTACATAATGATAAAGGAAGCAATCCAAAAAGAGGGTATAACCCTTGTACACATTTATGCTCCCAACAAAGGAGCACCTAAATATATAAAGTAAATCTTGATGGACACAGAAGGCGAGATAGACAGTGATACAGTAATAGGAGGGGATTTTACCATTGACATCAATAGATTGATCTTCCAGGCATAAAATCAAGAAGTCAATGGTCGCCTTAAATGACACACTTCATCAGATGGATTTGATTGAAATCTTCAGAGTATTTGACTACAAAGCAGCAGATGGAACATTTTCTAGGATAGACCACATGTTAGGACACAAAACAAGTCCCAGTAAATTTAAGGAGATTGAAATCATATCAAGTATTGTCTTTGATCATAAGGGTGTGAAACTGGAAATCAATAATAAGGAAAAAACTGAAAAACACACAAAGACATGGAGGCAAAATACCATGTTACTAAACAATGAATGGGTCAACAATAAGATCAAGGAAGAAATCAAAAGGTACCTTGAAACAAATGAAAATGAGAACACAACAACCCAAAATCTATGGAACACAGCGAAAGCAGTCCTAAGAGGGAAATTCATAGCATTACAGGCCTACTTATGGAAATAAAGAAAGCTCAAATAAACAACCTAATGTTATACCTAAAGGAATTGGAAAAACAACAACAGACAACTTAACCAAGGAGATAAAAGACTTGTACTTGGAAAACTATAGGACTTTGAAAAAAGAGATAAAGGAAGCTATAAAAAAGTAGAAAAATATATTGTGTTCCTGGATTGGTGGAATCAACTTCATTAAAATAGGCCATACTACCCAAAGCAATCTACAGATTCAATGCAATCCCTATTAAAATACCAACAGCATGTTTCACAGATCTAGAACAAATACTCCAAAAGTTTATATGGAACAAAAAAAGACACTGAATAGCCTCAGCAATCTTGAGAAACAAGAACAAAGTTGGAGGTATCATAATACCTGATATCAAACTATACTACAAAGCCATTGTAACCCAAACAGCTGGTACTGGCATACGTGCAGTCATATAGATCAATGGAACAGAATAGAAAGCCCAGAAATCAACCCATGCCTATAAGGTCAATTAATATTTGACAGAGGAGACAAGAACATACAATGGGAAAAAGACAATCTCTTCAATAAATGGCATGGGAAAATTGGACAGGTACATGCAAAAAATGCAACTAGACCACCAACTTACACCATACACAAGAATAAATTAAAAATGGATAAAAGACTTACATATAAGTTGTGAAACCATAAAAATCCTAGAAGAAAACATAGACAGTAAAATCTCAGACATTTCTCAGAGCAATAATTTTGTCGATATGACTCCTAGGGCAAGAAAAATAAAGGAAAAATAAATAAATGGGACTACATTAAACTAAAAATATTCATCAGAGCAAAAGAAATCATCAACAAAATGAAAAGGGAACCCACTGTATGGGAGAACATATTCGCCAATGATACATCTGATAAGGAGCTAATCTCCAAAATATGTAAAGAACTTATACAACTCAACACCAGAGAGACAAGCAGTCCCTTTAAAAAATGGTCAAAGGACCTGAATAGACACTTCTTCAAAGAGGGTGTACAGATGGCCAATAGACATATGAAGAAATGCTCAGTGTTACTAACCATCAGAGAGATGCAAAATAAAACCACAATGAGATATCATCTCACACCTATCAGAATGGTATCGTTAATAAACCAACAAGTGCTGGGGAGAATGTAGAGAAAAGGGAACCTCAGTGTACTGTTGGTGGGAATGCAAACTGGTGCAACCACTGTGGAATATAGTATGGAGTTTCCTCAATAATTAAAATGGAATTGCCTTTTGACCCAGTGATCTCACTTCTGGGAATATATCCCAAGAATCCTAAAACACCAATTTGAAAGCATATATGCACCCCTATGTTCATAGCAGCATTATTTACAATAGCCAAGATCTGGAAACAGCCCAAGTGCCCATTAGTAGATGAGTGGATAAAAGAACTGTGGTACATTTACACAATAGAACATTATGTGGCTATGAAAAGAAGAAACTCTTACCCTTTACAACAGCATAAATGCACCTGGAGATTATTATGCTAAGTGAAATAAGACAGTCAGAGAAAGACAAATACCATATTATCTCACTTATATTTGAAATCTAATGAACAAAATAAACTGATGAACAAAATAGAAACAGAGGCATGGATATATGGAGCAGTCTGACAGCTCTCAGAGGGGAGGGGAGACTGGTTGAAAGAAGGTGAAGGGATTAGCCAAAAAACATACATGTGTAACCTATGGACATACCATAGACAACAGTGTGGTGATGGGCAGAGGGAAGGGGAGCTGGATGGAGGGGGGAAAGGGTAGAAAATGGGAACATTTGCCATAATGTCAAAAATAAATAAACCAATTTAAAAAGAAAAATAAATAAATAAAAAGGGATTGTCACATTAAATAAGGGAAAGCAGGGTCCAACTGTCTGTTGGGTCTATAAGAAAAGATATTCGAAATATAAAGGTACAAAAGATTAAAAGTAAATGATGAGAAAAGATATACTATTCTGATACTAGTTTTTAAAAAGTTATAATGGCTGTATTAATATCATAAAGGACGTCAAAGCAAGGAATAAAGAGGGTTATTTCATAATAAAAAAGAAATCAATTAATCAAGAGTATATAACAATCCTAAATGCTATATACCTAATAACAGCTCTTAAAAGAGAAATGACGTAAAATCCAATGGAACTGCAAGGAGGAATAGACAAAGCCACAATGATATCTGAAGTTGAATACCCCATTGTCACTAATTGATAGAACAGAGAAACAGAAAACAAGTACGGATTTTGAAGACTTGGCAACACTATCAACATACTTGATCTAAATGACATTTGGGGATGCTTTATTCATCAAGTGCACAATACACAGAATATTTATCAAGGTAGACACTATTTGGGGCCATAAAATAAGTCTTGAGTAATATAAAATTTTCAAGTGATATAAAATATGTTATCTGATCACAATAGAATTAACTTTAACAGTCAGTAACAAAATTATATCTGGAAAATCCCCAACTACCTGGAAACTAAATAACTCACCGCAAAAAAAACGTGGTACAAAAAAACCCAAACAACACAAAACCAGAAGGGAATCAGACTAATTTTGAGCTGAATAAAAATGACATCAAATTTTGAGATGCAGATAAAACAGTGCTTAGAAGGTAATGTAAATAATTTTGGCAAAATAAAACATCCATCCCACTTAAAAACTTTCAGCAAATTCATACTATAAGGAAATTTTCAATATGATAAAGTACAATTATGTAAAATCTATACCTAACATCATACTTAATGCTGAAAAACTATATATTTTCCCTCTAAGATATGGATAAAGGTAAGGATGTCTATTGCAATTTCTTGGTGGTTGTAGCTAGTGCAATAAAGCAAGGAGAGAGGGAGAGGGAGAGGGAGAGGGAGAGGGAGAGAGAGAGAGAGAGAGAGAGAGAGAGAGAGAGAGAGAAGAGAGAGAGATATTACCATTTGATATGAGTTTATCACCTTGTGTGGGAATATCTCTCCTTGATTCATGCCCAATAAGTGTTCCTTTGTCTCTGCTTAAAGTGTGATGTGTGCGGTATGACACCTGGCCAACCCCACTGCACCATCTGTTCTCTAGGGGAGGGGACAGAGTTCCCTCTATTGCCACACGAGAAGGGTGAAAGTAGGTGAATTACCTTGTGCTGGCCTGGTGCCTGCTATTGAAGCTGATCTTGCCCTGTATCTGATACAGAGGTATAATGGGCAGAAGTGTTTAGAGCAGTGATATTCAACCAGTGTGCAGAGAGCGGTACAATGGTATGTCACAAGAATTTATAAAATATGCAATGCCTGACTATTTAGTCAGGGGCTTTGACCTCTTTTCCCTTAGGTTGTCAAATAAAATAAAAAAATGACAACAGCCAACACATCAATAGCCATCCGGTGTGAATGAATCAAAATCGTACCTAATTTTTTTTGTCAGATTGGCAAACAATATATTTTTTGGTGTGCTTCAGAATTTTAGTAATTAGTTTGTGTGCCATGAGACGAAAAAGTTTTAAAATCGCTGGTTTAGAATCCTCCCCTAGGATTGCACAGTACTCTGCTTGACAGCAACTACACACACACACACACACATGCTTTAAGAATGTTTACTGCAGCATGGTTTGTAGTGTGAAAAACTTAGTTACTAGTGTTTTTTTTAAAGAAAGCAAAGCATACATGGTATACAATACCACCAAGTAGTTAAAGAGCTTCAGGCGGATTTTCATGTTAAAGCTGAAATAGTGCCAATAAACATTAAGTGGGAAAAAAAGATAGCAGGATAATATGTGTAGAATTATTTTATGCATGTTAAAAATAAAACTGTGTGTGTTCATGCATGCATGTGTGTATATTCATTAGTGAAAAGAATGTTCTTGGGGTTAACACCAAACTTTTAACCATGGAAAATATGGGAGATGAAAGAGGAATTTCATTTTTAACACTGTGTAGGTCTTCATTTGTTTGAATTTTTGTGCAAAGAACACGTACTATAGCACTTAGAACTCTCCCAAATTACCTTCTTTCTTTGTTGTTTATTGCTTCTTTCTACACATTTGAATATATGTTTTGAGAAAGCAGAGAATTGGGAGGCCTTTCATTTTCTGTAGCTCCTGGGCCTAGAATAGGGCATATGCTCCATAAATACTTCTTCCATAAATAAGCAGTGAAAAGGGGAAAAAATGACTGGTTGGGTAAAGTCTCTATTACCCACTTCAAATTCACCTGAAGTCCTGCCCTACCAGCCACTTCTTAGTGTCCTATCGCCTCAATGTGGATTTCAAATTGCATGACCACCTCATGGCCTCTCTTCTTTCCTTAGCCCTTTTCTATTCATAGAAGATCTAGCCTTCTCCACTAAGTCCTCACTTAATGTCATTACTCAGTTCTGCGACTTTGAGTGAAATGACATGTAATGAAACCAATTTTGCCCCAGGCTAGTTGATATAAACATGAGTTAAATTTGTACAGCATCTTATCAATGCTTTAATGAAATATTGAACAAAACAATGTTATCAAGGCCCTGCTATACTTGATTGATAAATTAAAGGAGGAATTCTGGAAGGTTGGCTCTTTCAGTTCATGTCTGCAACTCCCTCTTCATTTCAATTTCTTTTCTAGATTGATACCAAAATGGGTCGGGGAAATTGGCAGCAGGCAGAGAGTATGCCAGAGGCCCTCCAGTTCTGCAGGGTTCTTCAGGGAAGAGAGCAACGAGGGCCCTCATTCCCCTAGGGGTGAGGTGAGAGGCAAGTACTAGTGGCTGAGGGAAGATGGTGCCTGTCTGCATCAAGTTGTTCCTTGAAACAACTTGATCATCAGAACCTGTGAATTCCCCATAAATCGACGAGTAGATAAAAGAGTTGTGGTATGTGTATAGAATGGATTATTACTCAGACACTAAAAAGAATGAAAGCTTCTCATTGCAACAACATGAATAAACAAAGAGGGTATTATGCTAAGAGGGATAAGCCAGTAAGCAAAGACAAAGGCTATATGATTTCACTTATAGGTGGACTCTAAAGAACAAAATAAACGAACAAACAACATGAAACAGACTCATAGACACAAAGAACAGACTGAGGTTTGCTAGGTGGGAGAGGGTTTGGGTAGGGGCTGGGTGAAAAAGATAAAGGGATTAAAAAGTACAAATTGGCAGTTACAAAATACTCCTGGGCTTGTAAAGTACAACACAGGGAATATAGTCAATACTACTGTAATAACTATGTATAGTGCCAGGTGGTTACTGGACATATTGGGGGGAGTACTTTGTGAAGTGTATCATTGTCTGACCACTATGTTGTACATCTGAAACTAATATAAGAAAATATTGAATGTAACCTACAACTGAAAAATAAAATTTAAGAAACCTATGAGTTCCCTTAGAAATGGTCTGTCCTCCCCTTGCCGAGGATGGTCCCTCCAGGACTGCCAGTTCTGCTAATCTCAGGGAGCCCACAGGAAGACCCAGTAGACCAAAAGCACCAGTTGGGTAGGGCTGCTCTACCAAATGCCATATCTGGATGTTCTGAGCATGGAAGGAACAGCATAAAGCCAGTATTTGGCTAGCAATGTCATGGAGTCAGTCTATGGGCAGGGTCATGAACAGGTTTGTATAAATTATAGTTGATGTCCGAGGGTATTTTATAGTTTAGAAAACCTTCTGCAGTTCTTTCATGGTTTAAAGGCCATTTAACACAGAGCAGAAGATAGCTCATATCTACAACTTGAAAAATACATTTGAAAAGCAAAAGAGTAACTAAGGATATCCAAATGGTAATAAGCCTATAAAATGATGCTTGATCTCATTAGTAATTGGAGAAGTATAAATTAAAACAGAACGGCTACAATTAAGAAAGATTGACAATCCAGTATTGGTGGGGCATACAATGTGGTTAGGAGGACAAACCCTTTAAAAGCTGTTTGACATTATAAACTAGGGTTGAACACATTCATACCCTATGAACTGGCAAATCTACGCTTAGTTAATACACCCAAGAGAAATTCATCACATGTGATAAGACATGTGGTTGAGAATGTTTATGGCAGTAGTATTTGCAATAGCCCCAAAGAAAACAACCTGAGCCTCGCATCAATAATAGAATGGAACTTGCAGTCTTTTTATACAATGGAATACTATATGGCAATAACAATAAGAGACCACAGCTATGTGCAACAGCATGGATGAATCTCATAAATATAATGTTGAAACACATAGTTAGAAAAAAAGTATGTTTACTTTTATAGAAAAGATTTAAAATAGGCAAATTAATCTATGGTCATAGAAGCCAGGAGAGTGGTTACCTTTGGGGAGAAGAGAGAGCTAATTATTTCGAGGGGGCATGAACGGGGTCTAGTGATGTTCTATTTCTTGACTTGGAGGTGGTTCCTGGGTATGTTTGCTTCATAGCAATTCAGTGAGAGTACATTTATGATTTGTGGACACCTCTGTAAATATGTTATGCTTGACTAAAAAAAGATAAGAGAAAAAGTATCAGCACTTGGCATTGATGGGTATGTTTGAACTATTGCCAAGCTCTCTCTGCTGATGGGATTTTTGCACCCCCTCTCTGTAGAGGCACATGTTCTCAGTCAATAATATAATTGCATGCTTTTTGATGTTTGTTTTTCATTTTCTAAGCAATGTGTGAGCATTTTAAGTTCTACTTCTTTGGTGTAGGAATTGATAAGGAATATTTATTTATTGCATTTTTATTATGAAATATGAGAGTTTGATATAAATTTTTTATTTCCAGGTAACCCAAGATGTTTTGAAGGCTGCAAAACGATGACTGACACTTAATGCATTCTCTCTCAGAAGAACGAGGAGTGAGGACATTTGTTCGATATGGCAGACACTGAGGGTTACACATGGCTGCCTGTCTTGTCACTGACCTGCTCTCAGCCTCAGATCGTTTTCTATCACATTGAGATCAAAACCCAAAGCTCCTTTCATACCTACACGAGGTCCTAAGTCTTGTTCCTTCTGCTATCCACATGTTTCCCCTTTGAGCACTGTTCCCTCAGTCTGGAATGCTTTTCCACCAGATACTCATGTAGCTGGCTCCATGATTTGTTGAATGAATGAATTGATTCATGTGGGGTGCTATGTACATTTCAAGAAAAAACCCCCATAAATATTCATAGTATTCAAAATTTCAAAGTATACACAGTTGTGCACCCCTCCTCGGTCTTCTGAGCTCAAGGCTCAGACTCTTTATGCCTTTTTTTGTATGATGTTTTCATTACATGGGTTTTACATGTTTGCAGTAGAAAACTGAAAAAGTGAAGATGAGCATTAACAGAAAAATGCAGTTTCTGCCTCATGGGACACAATCAGGAGAAGAAGACCTCTCCTGGGTCTTCTCAGGCTCTGACCAGGACTGAGGCGCACAGGTTATATCTCAACCTTGAAAGACCCGGGTGAGATAGCACCTGGTCTCTGAGAGGCCCAGGGGGAGGGCAGGGGAGGGGGGGAAAGATCGAGACCTACATGTAAGAACTGGGACACTGAGTAGTAGCTGTATCTAACCCTGTAACTGCCGACTGTATGCTAGCCTAGGTTTAAGCTTCTTGTACATGTTAACACATTTACTTACTACAACAACCTAAGAAGGCACAGATGAGAAAAGTGTGTCAAGGACAGCTGCAGATCACACAGCCGGCTGGGATTTTAACCCAGGCAGCCTGGCCCCAGAGTTCACACACAGTTCACAGAGTTATCAACTCTCAGAAGGAACCCATCCCAGGACTCAAGCCTGAAGGTGGAGTTGGGGAGGCCCAAATGAGTAGAATTGAAGTTAGGAGCCAAGGACTAGAAGAGGTCCAGAATGGAGCAGCAGTGCCCCCTGCAGTTAGGTTGATCTGTATTCCAATCAGCATACACAGAGTTTTCTGGAGACCCACTCAAGTATAGGCTTTGAATTCATCTTACTTTGGACTCCAGTCCCTCTACCCAGAAGCCCTAGCCAGGCTAGTTCTAATCCTAGTCCTTCCAAGTTTACAGAACCCAGAACACCTGTGCTGAGCATGTACTATCACAGTCAGAGCCCAGTGACTCTTAGGTGAATGGCCCTCAGAATTTAAATAGGAAATTCTTGAAAATCAGAGCCTTTAAAGGGGCAAACATTCTAATGATGGCATTTCAGACTGAAGGGTGGGCAACATGGGAGATATCTGGGAACACAGGAAAGCCTACACAGCCCCCTTAGAGTCATATTTTGTGGACAACAGCTGGTACTTATTGTAAAGGTCTGCCTGGCCCTGAGGATTTGCTTCATTTGGTGTTTCCAGCTGGAGCAGGCAGCCTCACAATCACCTAAAGAGAAGCAGCCATCGTGTCCCATCCTCCTTGCTCCTCTTTGTATGCCCTCTCTCTTTTTCCCCTGTCCCCCTCCTCTGTTCCTTCCCTCCCTAAACATTTGTGGCACATCTCTAGGTTTCTATTCTCCACCAGGGATTCTGGGGGTGGGGAAGTACAACGGTAAGTAACCTGTCCCACCCGGGCATCGCTGTGCCTGGAGCAGAGGTGACAGATGGGAAATAGAGGGACAGATAATCCTCTGTGTTTTAGCTGGATCTGCACAGCTAACTCAAATAGAAAAGAAGGGCTCCTGCATAAAGAACTGCACTGGATTTGAAAAATAATGTATTCATTTGAGTGTGAAATTGTGTTTCCTCAAACGTGTTGTATGAGATTATGTACGTGCACACATTGTATTATTGTAAAACAATTTTATTATTAACTTATCAAGAAGGGACAGGGCATTTTACTCTTACTGTCTCCAGTAAGGTTCTTGTTTCCAAGGTTTAGGAGTCCTTTGTCTTAGGGAGAGAATTAAGTGAGTTTTTTTTTTTTTTTAAAGACTAGCTCCATGTCTCTCAAATCTGATCTGCAGATGGATTTTGTTTGGTCCACGCTGTTTTATTTTTTACTTTTAGCATTTTACTTATTTATTTATTATTAAATTATAAATAAATGCAGTTGAGAAATATTATGTTAGTTTCAAGTGTATAACATAGTGATTAGACATTTATATACCTGATGAAGTGATCACCCCAATAAGTCTAGAACCCCACTGGCACCATACATAGTTATCACAATATTATTGACT
>NW_005363502.1:3559273-3570436 GCF_000412655.1 Myotis brandtii | reverse complement strand
TTTTTTTTTTTTTTTAAAGACTAGCTCCATGTCTCTCAAATCTGATCTGCAGATGGATTTTGTTTGGTCCACGCTGTTTTATTTTTTACTTTTAGCATTTTACTTATTTATTTATTATTAAATTATAAATAAATGCAGTTGAGAAATATTATGTTAGTTTCAAGTGTATAACATAGTGATTAGACATTTATATACCTGATGAAGTGATCACCCCAATAAGTCTAGAACCCCACTGGCACCATACATAGTTATCACAATATTATTGACTATATTCCCCATGCTGTAATTTATATCCCCATGACTGTGTTTATAAATAGCAATTTGTACTTCTCAATCCCGTTCACCTTTTTCACCCATAACTCTGTTTTAAATGGAATCCAGGGGCAAGATTAAAATCTTGGGATTTTATCATGAAAATCTAGGTTTCAGGTTTCTCTGGAAAAGTCTGGCAACAAGGGGCTGGCACTTCCAAGGGAAACAATTGGCTAAGGCTGAATAGAGACCTCATATCGCCGATGTGTCCCAGCCCATCAGGCCTCATGTTCCTGACACTGATCTCCAAGGGCCAGATGCTGGTTGTCACCTTCTTCCCGGTCTGCTTTGAACACCTGCATTACATGCACCTCTCATTCAAAAGGAGGGCTCTGGCCTGGAAGGAAAAGTTGGCTGCTAAGGATCAGGAAGATAGGTGTTGGTGGGGCTCTGTGAATAGAGGTGCGGGGGGGGGGACCCTTGCACTGATGAGGAGAAGTTGGGTCTCCAATAGCACAGGCTGAATAGAGACCTCATATCGCCGATGTGTCCCAGCCCATCAGGCCTCATGCTCCTGACACTGATCTCCAAGGGCCAGATGCTGGTTGTCACCTTCTTCCCGATCTGCTTTGAACACCCACATTACATGCACCTCTCATTCAAAAGGAGGGCTCTGGCCTGGAAGGAAAAGTTGGCTGCTAAGGATCAGGAAGATAGGTGTTGGTGGGGCTCTGTGAATAGAGGTGCGGGGGGGGGGACCCTTGCACTGATGAGGAGAAGTTGGGTCTTCCAATAGCACGTGGCCACGTGGAGTCCTGAGAACCCTGGCCAGGTTGGGCTGCCCAGGACAGCAGAGCTGCCTCTTCAGAATGGAGCAGGTGCTTGCAGGACCGGACTGCAGAGCAGAGCCTCTGCCTCTGTTTTTCTCAGCTGCTAAACCCTGATTTTTGGGGAAAGACCACAAAGGAGAGGATGGGTAGGGTCCTGGATAAAAGACTTAGTGGTTAGTTTAGCTGTAAGTAGTTTCAATTAGAAAAAGGGGAAAATGTTATGTATTTTTTGTACCTTAATGTTGTTCTCTGTGGTTTAATTCATATGCAATACTCATAAGTGCTTTGTGTGATGAGAATCTGTCTTATAAAACATCCATAATACCTTTCCCAGGGACCCGTCACTAAATCTCTTCATTCAATACTTTATTCATTCAGCAGATATTGGAGCACCCGCTGTGGTTGTGGTGGAGGGGTGTATAATAATGAATGGTATATGGTTTTGAGTTCTTCCAATTCTTGGTAGTGATGTGGATGAGCAATAGGGAATTAGAGTGAGAAAGACATTGCTTGGGAGCAAGAAGTTTGGGCTCTTAATTCTCTTTCTATACTTCAGCTGCTGGGGAAGCTCGCACCAACTACTTAACCTTTCTGGTCTTCACTGTCATTCAAATGGGGCTAAATTATCTTTAATTTTTTTTATTAACTTCTAAAATACTTCACTGAAGAAGAGAGACATACACATCTGGATGTTAATGCAGATTTTCCTATATATGAGGGCATAGCTAGTTTCTTTTTCAGGCTTTCGTTTTCTTCACACATCTGATTTCCAGATATGAGAGTGGAAATACATTTTATTTTGCTCTAATGTGTTTACTCATCTAAGATCACATACATAAGAAATTAAATGAAAACTGTTTTTGCAGCCACCCTTGTAGGAAGAGAAGGAGGCTAGTGGTGACTCTGTCGAAAGCAGATGGTTTCACTGTCTCTGCGTTTAAGATTCACTGTTGAAACCCAAAGGTGAATGAGGGCCTTGGAGAAGAAGAGACTTGCAAGCGTGTTATGCATTCAGGGTAATGGGTTTATTATATGCATAAACAAGTAAGCATTTATTGGCGTGTTGTCAAAAATAATGGACAAGGTGACAAAAAACTATTTTAGCACGAAAACGAGACAGCTGCCACAGACCAATACTGAGCTTACAGACTCTCAAAAGATCACAGAACCTGAAAAGAGAGCTTTCAGGTCATGTAGTTATTCAGACAATAAAGTCAGCTATATAATGCAGGCAACACATGGCAACAGAACACGATTAGCGAGGCAGTCTCTCACTGGGGGATGGAGGAAGGCTTGCTGGGGCCCGGGGTCGCTGATGGGAAAGGGCATTAAAACCTCATAAATCCTCCATATCGTTTCTCCATTTCAGGAACTTCGTTGGAGTAACTTTCACCTTCTTCGTTGGAGGGCAGAGAATCGGCGAAGCGCTTCAGGAAGCCCCCGTACCTCTTCTGGTAGTCCATCCACCACTCCGGGCGGCCCACTCTTCTCATGAAGCCCCCGTAGCGCTTCTGCAGCTCCTTGGCTTCATCTTCCAGCTGGGGGCTCCGCTTCAGGCCTCTCATGAAGCCCCCATACCTCTTGCTCACTTCTTCATCCCCGGCCTCTTGGAGGGGGCTGCTCTCTCGGTTGTCCCCTGTGCCCAGCCACCTCTCATTCAAAAGGAGGGCTCTGGCCTGGAAGGAAAAGTTGGCTGCTAAGGATCAGGAAGATAGGTGTTGGTGGGGCTCTGTGAATGGGGGGAGGGACCCTTGCACTGATGAGGAGAAGTTGGGTCTTCCAATAGCACGTGTCCACGTGGAGTCCTGAGAACCCTGGCCAGGTTGGGCTGCCCAGGACAGCAGAGCTGCCTCTTCAGAATGGAGCAGGTGCTTGCAGGACCGGACTGCAGAGCAGAGCCTCTGCCTCTGTTTTTCTCAGCTGCTAAACCCTGATTTTTGGGGAAAGACCACAAAGGAGAGGATGGGTAGGGTCCTGGATAAAAGACTTAGTGGTTAGTTTAGCTGTAAGTAGTTTCAATTAGAAAAAGGGGAAAATGTTATGTATTTTTTGTACCTTAATGTTGTTCTCTGTGGTTTAATTCATATGCAATACTCATAAGTGCTTTGTGTGATGAGAATCTGTCTTATAAAACATCCATAATACCTTTCCCAGGGACCCGTCACTAAATCTCTTCATTCAATACTTTATTCATTCAGCAGATATTGGAGCACCCGCTGTGGTTGTGGTGGAGGGGTGTATAATAATGAATGGTATATGGTTTTGAGTTCTTCCAATTCTTGGTAGTGATGTGGATGAGCAATAGGGAATTAGAGTGAGAAAGACATTGCTTGGGAGCAAGAAGTTTGGGCTCTTAATTCTCTTTCTATACTTCAGCTGCTGGGGAAGCTCGCACCAACTACTTAACCTTTCTGGTCTTCACTGTCATTCAAATGGGGCTAAATTATCTTTAATTTTTTTTATTAACTTCTAAAATACTTCACTGAAGAAGAGAGACATACACATCTGGATGTTAATGCAGATTTTCCTATATATGAGGGCATAGCTAGTTTCTTTTTCAGGCTTTCGTTTTCTTCACACATCTGATTTCCAGATATGAGAGTGGAAATACATTTTATTTTGCTCTAATGTGTTTACTCATCTAAGATCACATACATAAGAAATTAAATGAAAACTGTTTTTGCAGCCACCCTTGTAGGAAGAGAAGGAGGCTAGTGGTGACTCTGTCGAAAGCAGATGGTTTCACTGTCTCTGCGTTTAAGATTCACTGTTGAAACCCAAAGGTGAATGAGGGCCTTGGAGAAGAAGAGACTTGCAAGCGTGTTATGCATTCAGGGTAATGGGTTTATTATATGCATAAACAAGTAAGCATTTATTGGCGTGTTGTCAAAAATAATGGACAAGGTGACAAAAAACTATTTTAGCACGAAAACGAGACAGCTGCCACAGACCAATACTGAGCTTACAGACTCTCAAAAGATCACAGAACCTGAAAAGAGAGCTTTCAGGTCATGTAGTTATTCAGACAATAAAGTCAGCTATATAATGCAGGCAACACATGGCAACAGAACACGATTAGCGAGGCAGTCTCTCACTGGGGGATGGAGGAAGGCTTGCTGGGGCCCGGGGTCGCTGATGGGAAAGGGCATTAAAACCTCATAAATCCTCCATATCGTTTCTCCATTTCAGGAACTTCGTTGGAGTAACTTTCACCTTCTTCGTTGGAGGGCAGAGAATCGGCGAAGCGCTTCAGGAAGCCCCCGTACCTCTTCTGGTAGTCCATCCACCACTCCGGGCGGCCCACTCTTCTCATGAAGCCCCCGTAGCGCTTCTGCAGCTCCTTGGCTTCATCTTCCAGCTGGGGGCTCCGCTTCAGGCCTCTCATGAAGCCCCCATACCTTGCTCACTTCTCTTCATCCCCGGCCTCTTGGAGGGGGCTGCTCTCTCGGTTGTCCCCTGTGCCCAGCAGCTCTTTCAGGGGGTCTAAGGAATTGCCCAGAGTGCCACCCTCGCCTGCATCCTTCTTCATGAAGCCTCCGTACCTCTTGGCAAGGGTCTCACCTCCCTCGGCCTCCTCTTCTGGCTCCAGAGGAGAAAGCTCATCGGTTTTCTTCATGAAGCCGCCATACCTTTTCATGAAGCCCCCGTACTTCTTGGCCAGCACATGGCTCTCCTCGGGCCGGCTGCTTTCTCTGAGGGCGCTGGTGCCCTCTGGAGGGAACTCCAGCGTGGACAGCTGCAGCAGCTCCTTGCAGGCGTCCCAGGTTTTGAGAGAAGGCAGCTTCCCTTCACACTCCAGGGTGCAAGCCTGGGGAGGAGAATTCGATTTGAGAATAAAAAGAGGCTTTTCTGATTCTGTGAAGTGAACATATTGGCGTGGACCACAATGTATTTACTTCGAGATGAGCACTCCCATAATACTCTCCATTTTCTTATTTAAAGCTTTTCCCTCACACTCAATAGGCAAATCAAAGGGATATGGATTTAGAAAAATTGTGGAGAATGAATTGAAACAAATGAGAAATTTTCTTTGAATTTTAACGGGATATATATATCGGGCCATTTCAATACCATAAAAGGTTTTTTTCACCCAGTTTTAACCTAGATTGACTGCCTGCACAATCTAATTTCACGGGATAAATTTTCACTGTTGATTTCATTTTGTTTGAGCTTTTTCTAATCAAAAGGGAGAAATTTCTGTTTACCTAATTAGGGACATTATCCAAAAATTCCTTTTATCTTCTTGTCTTACATAAAATCAATACCAATGACATGAGGTTTCTTTACTTTCTTTTGTTAATATTTTACCAGTAATGGTATACAAGATTCCTGAAAACATTTTCTATCTTAGAAAAATAACTAATTTAAAATAGGTTTGAAAAAAAGACTTTCTAAAAATTCAATTTAAATCCTATGAATTATTTGGATTATGATATACTGATTTGGTGAAAGTAGAGGTTTTGCTTTTCTTCCCCCTGAATTGATTAAAACTGAGTTAATCATCTTGAACCAAATATTTGTAGTTATGAGATCACATATGAAATTATACACATGCTAATGTTTATTCATATTATTTTTCTTAACATTTAGTTGCTGATGTATAGGAAAAGGTGTATTAATGCAACAAAATTCTTTAGGGTACATATTTAATCAACTTTTAATGACTGTTTTGTGTCTAAGAAAATTAAAAATATATACATATAAAAACCTAAAGATGACCTGATTAAAGTGATCCTGTTTATTTTTATATCTGATTAAGAAATAAAAATGTTATTAAGAACTTAAGATGTTCAGGTGCCAATATTTTCATTCTAAAATATAATTTAAATGATTTCTTTACCAAAACTTAATGTTGAATATTTCGTACACTATTATCAAAATGCTTTCTAATGTTAGGATTTCTTAAAAAACAAATAATGATAATCAGAATAACAGATTCATATTTTTAAAAGTAATGTGAATTTATATGCTCCTATATATGTCTATGTGCTTTTTGTTATATTTATCAGACTCTGTGTTCTATGGTCAAGGTCATATTAGATGATAAATTCAATTTGGACATCAATCATAACATGCCTATGAATTTTTGCATCTGCCACAGAACCAAGCACGAGTGTCTTTTACATGGTAGAAGGGCAATGAATATCTGTTATATTGATTTTACTCCATGGTATTGTTTAGGAAATCTCACTTCTCATATGTGTTTTTGCATCCAAGGTAAAATTCCATTACCACTGTAATTCTAACAACACAGTCATCGACAAAGCCTTTTGTCAGAGAACGAATAACAATCCAAAATGTAAGCTCCCATACAAAACAAATCAGTTAAACAAAAAACAATTAGAAGAAAAAAAGATGGATGAAGGTGTGTTTACCCCTAATTAAGAGGCAATATTTTTCTTGTAGTTTAATTATAAAGCCCCACTATATGTCTTCTCTTTAAGGTCATGTTAGCACATGCACATATCAAAGGAAGTGAATCGGGTAACTCAAATGAAACAAACCTTTAACCTGAATTAGGAACCTTGGATTTTGTGGAATACTTCCCTGAGATTTTTGTCCCTATTTTATGCATCTACATAGCAAAATTTCTGCAAAGGCTCCAGTGGGGAGCTTGACTCCTCAGATGAATACCTGATTCTCTACTGAGCTGTTGAAGTCATCACAGAATTTCAACAAATGGAGGAGTGCAAATGGATCCCAGGGGAGCTGGTTAAAATGAAGCTGCCCGGGTCCCACATCCGGAGATTTGGATCCATAGAGCATGGTGGTGATTCAAGAGCACCTGGACTATGATTAGAATAAGAGCTCATTTGTCCTCAGCTCCCCCGTGCCCCAAGGCCCAGTGGAGTCCCTTTCTTTTCTTTGTTGCCACCTCTCTGGACACTGGCCACCTCTCCTGTGCCTTTTCCATAGGCACATCAAACTGTTGTCTTAGTAGGTTTTACAAAAGCACATTCAAGACATGACAGCAGTTGAATTCCACCGTCACTTGTACGTGAGACTGTTGCCAATTTCTTTCTCTTCTCTGCTCTCCCCTCCCTCCCCCTTAGATCTTTGAAGGTAAAGGGCTTGAGGGACCCGAGGTTAACCCGGCTAGAGAAGTGAAATACGTAAAAAAGCGACAAAAATGTCACTAATAAAAAAAAATGACATCACCTGCAGCTCTCTCGGTTGTCCCCTGTGCCCAGCAGCTCTTTCAGGGGGTCTAAGGAATTGCCCAGAGTGCCACCCTCGCCTGCATCCTTCTTCATGAAGCCTCCGTACCTCTTGGCAAGGGTCTCACCTCCCTCGGCCTCCTCTTCTGGCTCCAGAGGAGAAAGCTCATCGGTTTTCTTCATGAAGCCGCCATACCTTTTCATGAAGCCCCCGTACTTCTTGGCCAGCACATGGCTCTCGGCGGGCTGCTTTCTCTGAGGGCGCTGGTGCCCTCTGGAGGGAGCTCCATCGGCGAAGCGCTTCAGGAAGCCCCCGTACCTCTTCTGGTAGTCCATCCACCACTCCGGGCGGCCCACTCTTCTCATGAAGCCCCCGTAGCGCTTCTGCAGCTCCTTGGCTTCATCTTCCAGCTGGGGGCTCCGCTTCAGGCCTCTCATGAAGCCCCCATACCTCTTGCTCACTTCTTCATCCCCGGCCTCTTGGAGGGGGCTGCTCTCTCGGTTGTCCCCTGTGCCCAGCAGCTCTTTCAGGGGGTCTAAGGAATTGCCCAGAGTGCCACCCTCGCCTGCATCCTTCTTCATGAAGCCTCCGTACCTCTTGGCAAGGGTCTCACCTCCCTCGGCCTCCTCTTCTGGCTCCAGAGGAGAAAGCTCATCGGTTTTCTTCATGAAGCCGCCATACCTTTTCATGAAGCCCCCGTACTTCTTGGCCAGCACATGGCTCTCCTCGGGCCGGCTGCTTTCTCTGAGGGCGCTGGTGCCCTCTGGAGGGAACTCCAGCGTGGACAGCTGCAGCAGCTCCTTGCAGGCGTCCCAGGTTTTGAGAGAAGGCAGCTTCCCTTCACACTCCAGGGTGCAAGCCTGGGAAGGAGAATTCGATTTGAGAATAAAAAGAGGCTTTTCTGATTCTGTGAAGTGAACATATTGGCGTGGACCACAATGTATTTACTTCGAGATGAGCACTCCCTTAATAATCTCCATTTTCTTATTAAAACTTATCACACTCAATAGGCAAATCAAAGGGATATGGATTTAGAAAAATTGTGGAGAATGAATTGAAACAAATGAGAAATTTTCTTTGAATTTTAACGGGATATATATATCGGGCCATTTCAATACCATAAAAGGTTTTTTTCACCCAGTTTTAACCTAGATTGACTGCCTGCACAATCTAATTTCACGGGATAAATTTTCACTGTTGATTTCATTTTGTTTGAGCTTTTTCTAATCAAAAGGGAGAAATTTCTGTTTACCTAATTAGGGACATTATCCAAAAATTCCTTTTATCTTCTTGTCTTACATAAAATCAATACCAATGACATGAGGTTTCTTTACTTTCTTTTGTTAATATTTTACCTGTAATGGTATCCAATATTCCTGAAAACATTTTCTATCTTAGAAAAATAACTAATTTAAAATAGGTTTGAAAAAAAGACTTTCTGAAAATTCAATTTAAATCCTATGAATTATTTGGATTATGACATACTGATTTGGTGAAAGTAGAGGTTTTGCTTTTCTTCCCCCTGAATTGATTAAAACTGAGTTAATCATCTTGAACCAAATATTTGTAGTTATGAGATCACATATGAAATTATACACATGCTAATGTTTATTCATATTATTTTTCTTAACATTTAGTTGCTGATGTATAGGAAAAGGTGTATTAATGCAACAAAATTCTTTAGGGTACATATTTAATCAACTTTTAATGACTGTTTTGTGTCTAAGAAAATTAAAAATATATACATATAAAAACCTAAAGATGACCTGATTAAAGTGATCCTGTTTATTTTTATATCTGATTAAGAAATAAAAATGTTATTAAGAACTTAAGATGTTCAGGTGCCAATATTTTCATTCTAAAATATAATTTAAATGATTTCTTTACCAAAACTTAATGTTGAATATTTCGTACACTATTATCAAAATGCTTTCTAATGTTAGGATTTCTTAAAAAACAAATAATGATAATCAGAATAACAGATTCATATTTTTAAAAGTAATGTGAATTTATATGCTCCTATATATGTCTATGTGCTTTTTGTTATATTTATCAGACTCTGTGTTCTATGGTCAAGGTCATATTAGATGATAAATTCAATTTGGACATCAATCATAACATGCCTATGAATTTTTGCATCTGCCACAGAACCAAGCACGAGTGTCTTTTACATGGTAGAAGGGCAATGAATATCTGTTATATTGATTTTACTCCATGGTATTGTTTAGGAAATCTCACTTCTCATATGTGTTTTTGCATCCAAGGTAAAATTCCATTACCACTGTAATTCTAACAACACAGTCATCGACAAAGCCTTTTGTCAGAGAACGAATAACAATCCAAAATGTAAGCTCCCATACAAAACAAATCAGTTAAACAAAAAACAATTAGAAGAAAAAAAGATGGATGAAGGTGTGTTTACCCCTAATTAAGAGGCAATATTTTTCTTGTAGTTTAATTATAAAGCCCCACTATATGTCTTCTCTTTAAGGTCATGTTAGCACATGCACATATCAAAGGAAGTGAATCGGGTAACTCAAATGAAACAAACCTTTAACCTGAATTAGGAACCTTGGATTTTGTGGAATACTTCCCTGAGATTTTTGTCCCTATTTTATGCATCTACATAGCAAAATTTCTGCAAAGGCTCCAGTGGGGAGCTTGACTCCTCAGATGAATACCTGATTCTCTACTGAGCTGTTGAAGTCATCACAGAATTTCAACAAATGGAGGAGTGCAAATGGATCCCAGGGGAGCTGGTTAAAATGAAGCTGCCCGGGTCCCACATCCGGAGATTTGGATCCATAGAGCATGGTGGTGATTCAAGAGCACCTGGACTATGATTAGAATAAGAGCTCATTTGTCCTCAGCTCCCCCGTGCCCCAAGGCCCAGTGGAGTCCCTTTCTTTTCTTTGTTGCCACCTCTCTGGACACTGGCCACCTCTCCTGTGCCTTTTCCATAGGCACATCAAACTGTTGTCTTAGTAGGTTTTACAAAAGCACATCAAGACATGACAGCAGTTGAATTCCACCGTCACTTGTACGTGAGACTGTTGCCAATTTCTTTCTCTTCTCTGCTCTCCCCTCCCTCCCCCTTAGATCTTTGAAGGTAAAGGGCTTGAGGGACCCGAGGTTAACCGGGCTAGAGAAATGAAATACGTAAAAAGGCGACAACAATGTCACTAATAAAAAAAAATGACATTACCTGCCGGCAGGATGAGAGGATGGTGGTGTGTGGAAGGGTCCCTTAGTGGGATGGTAGGAGTTGGGGTGACTGAGCATCTTCCTTGGGACAGGTGAGGTGACAACGCAGTGCTCTCCAAGGTGCTGAAGAGAGCACATCGGGGCTCCCATATCCCCCAGGTGAAAACAAACTTGGTTTGTGTGGGGACATGGCCACCCTTACCGGTCCCTAGGTAGTCTTGGGTCCCCGAAGCTGAGAGCTAGAGCGGGACCTGGGTCAGCGTTCAGGGGAACAGTTGAGACACCGAAGTCACCAGAGACCGCGACCGATTGCCATCAGAGGACGCACCGAGCGGTGGCCGCTACCGCGCTAACACTCACCAGCGGGTCGATGTCGGTGGGGCGCGCCAGGAGGTAGCTGCACGTGGCGCAATCCTGGCTGCATTCCGCCCGCACGGTCGCCAGGAGCGCGGGGCTGAGCGCGAGCAGCCAGGTGCAGAGTGTCAGGAACCGCGCCATGGGCTGCGGGGAGAGAGGGACGCGAACTCCTAGCCTGCCCGAAAGTCAGCGGTCCCCTGGGAGAGACCCTCGCCGGGACAGTCCCAGCCGGGAGTGTGTGGGACTAGCGAGCAAGAGCTCCTAGGGACATTCTTGCCTGGGACCCCGCCTGCCCGGCCGATGCGGGGTTGAGAGGCCCCGGGACATCTCAGATGACCTCCCGGTGCCCAGGTTGGCACGG
>NW_005363502.1:3558497-3558967 GCF_000412655.1 Myotis brandtii | reverse complement strand
CACTGTGGCCTGGGACCCCGCCTGCCCGGCCGATGCAGGTTTGAGAGGCCCCGGGACATCTCAGATGACCTCCCGGTGCCCAGGTTGGCACGGTCGCCCCGAGCCCGGGGCTGCTCTGAGCACTTGGCTCTCTTACTGGGCGCATGCTGCTCCGGGCAAGATTCTGCAGGGAAGAGCCAAGACCAAATGCTCGAAAGCGGGAGCCTGGGGAGGCCTGACATTGACCCGGGTCACAAACTGGAAGACAGGTGGGAAACCCCATGCAATGAGACGCGGAATCAAACCCAGCGGGCAGACGGCCCCAAGGGCGCGCGGTCAAGGAGCGCTCTGCCCAAGTTCACTCACGTTGACGCTGTTCAGATGGCGCAGCTTGGTCGGAGAAGCGGAGTCCCAGCCACGACACTAGAAGGGAGAGGAGAAGGCAGGTGTCAGGGGCAGGGGGCGCGGGAGAGACGCGGTCCGGGGCGCGG
>NW_005363502.1:3532243-3558222 GCF_000412655.1 Myotis brandtii | reverse complement strand
GAGAGGGCGCTTGCTGCTCCCCTCACGGCCCGGTGACAAACGAAGGTAATTAGGAAATTTGGGAAGACAGGGGGAGGAGATCAAGTCCCCGCAAGGAAGGGCACTGGAATTGCACTCCCGGGGGTGCGGGCTCCAGAGAGAGCACCAAGGTGGGGCGTTAGGAATGGCAGAGGGACCGGCTTTGGTTTCTAGAATGTCCCGTAGACCCTCCGAGCTAGTGAACCTGCCCCCCTCCTTTGCCTCCTCCTGGGGTGCCCTCGCCGCGGGCACTAAGCACATCCGTCCTCCTTTATCCACCTGTCTGTCCCTGCATTAGGCTCCGAGGTCCTTGTTGTACCGTCTAACAGCGTCAGACGCACACAGTAGGTGCGCAGTTAATGGCTAAAGGAAGGGATGACGGAAAATTTCCGGGAATCTGAAAATCTCGAGACTGAGCTTTCCCCCCTTTCGCGTTAGTGAGACCGCCTGCCAAGCGTGGACGCAGTAAAGCCTAACCTTCTGGAACGGAGGACGTCAGGGAACAGGGAACGGCATGCGCTCCTGCCACTGCGCGGGAGGGGGGGGCGCCTTTACTCAGCTTCCCAGGCAGTCTTCCAAGTTGGGGACCGCTCACTGCCTCAAGTGTGGGGCCCGAGGTGTCCCTGTGAGAGTTTGACCAGTAAGAGGGGGTGCCGGGGCGGCTGTGATATCAGGATTGGAGTGTCCAGGGAGGGATGAGGGACGCGGTACCCAGGGCATCCAGGGCCTGGGGCGCGCACATTCTCTTGGCCGGGAGGGGTCTGAGAGCCAACGGTGGAGGCGGGGTTGTCCACTGAGACCCACTCCGCCACTTCCGACCTAGCTCGACGGAATATTGCCAAGAGGCAAATTATTTATCTTGTCTAAGATCTCAGTTTTCCCATTTGGAAATGGGAACAAAGGTAATGTGCCGGAGATACGTAAATGAAATAATTACGTAAATTACACATTTAGCTGTGTTCCTGGCACATAGCAAGCCCTAAAAATGTGTCACCAAAAATCTGTCATCCATCTACCTTCCGGTTTGTCTATCATTTACCCATCATACATCTGTTTATCCATCCATCCATCCATCCATCCACCCATCCATCCATCTTTGTATCTATCGATCCCTCCTGGCCCTGGAGAGAAACCACAGACAGTACCAGAGCCCAGACATAGAGAAAGGGTCTCAGGGTTTCCCAGCCAGAAGCGCCCTCTGCAAAGGACTGACCAGTACTTCAACCTTCCCAGGGACCAGCTCGGGTCTCCCTGTATTTCTCATTTCGGTCGCTAGAGGGCAGCGCTCTCCTGCGGAGGTTCGGGTGCGCCTGGGAAGGGGGGTCTCGGCATCAGCATGCGGGCTCCAGACAGGAACCCGGGGTGGCCACGGAGCCCCAAAGGTGCACTGCCTGCCTTCCCGGCGGGAAAGCGGAGCGCGGAGGTGCCGCGGCAGAACGCCCGGCAGAGCCTAAGACATTTTGCCAGGAAAGCAGAGTTTCCCCTTGGACATCTTTAAGCTCTTCACATCAGGGGGCTGCTGGTTTCCTTTCCAGCTACCTCCCCGTCCCCAAAGGAAAGGAGAGCTGACATCTATGAATGAGATTCCCCCCCGTTGCTCAGACACATAAAGGCAGCCAACTAACTGCAGTACTCAGTAGTAACGGTGCACGAATAAATCCTGCCTAACGTGAAAGAAAACTCGCTCTCTCTGAGCACGGGCATACCTGGGATCACCTGGGAACAGAACTTGAAACACATAATCAATAATCAGGGCAAGAGGTCTCTCTGAGCACGGGCATACCTGGGATCACCTGGGAATAAAACTTGAAATACATAATAATCAATAATCAGGGCAAGAGGCTGAGATGTGTGTGTGTGGGGGGGGGGAGGGGGGAGAACTGCTTCCTTAGGGTACACAGGAGTGCTGGACACAAAAGGCTCCCTACAATCTTGGACAAGTAGAAGCTTAAACGCTGAAAGGGGCCCGGGGATAATTTATTTCCACCCTCATTCTGTAACTGGCAAAACCCGAAGCTCAGACGGTCAAGTGACATCCAAGTGATCGGCCCAGACAATGGCAGAACCGGGTCTCCCGCACCTCCTCTCTGGCACCCACCTCAGGCTTGGTTTATTTCTGTTGGAACAATTAAATTAATGGTTGCTCTGAATGCGTTTCTATTGGTGAATCTGCATCTATCTCTGAGGCTTTTTAAATGTCAGGGGAGAGAAAGGGAGGGCTGCTTCTGAGGAGTAGTGCCCCAGCGCCCGCTCAGCTCATTGGGACATAGTGGTTGCTGAATAGATGTGCTGGCTGCCTGGCCGAAGAAACGGTGGTGGGAGGTCGACCTTGTTGGCATCGCCTAATCAGTGACGGATGTCTTCCCATCACTTGCCTCAGTCTATCCTAAGGGCTAAAGGGCATACATTTTTGGGTTCATTTCTTTATATTTGAACGGTGGCTGTGGGTTGCAAGGAACTTACCTTTTTGTGATCCTCTAAATATTTATTGAGAACAAATGGATTTTGCAATTACCTCCTGGGAAAAAGCTGCTTTAGAAACGAGACTAAAAAAAAAAAAAAAAGAAAGAAAGAAAAGAAAAGAAAAGAAAGGGAACCTTCTCTTAAAGCATTTAATCCAGAGAATTCTGAGTCCCAGGTCAGAATTAAGACCTCGCCTTCTTCTGATTCTTGGGGCCCAAACATCGCAGACGAAAGGGATTTATTCCAGACTCCAAGAATCGTGGCTTTTAAAGTCCCAGTGATAAGTGCTGTTTCATTCAGTTCTTAGGTGTTAGTGGTAGGAGGCATTTGAAAAGTCCTTCAGTGTTGTCTTTCTTCACCTCCAGGCTGGAAGATGCCTGAATTGAATAATGCCTTTCAGGGGTCCATTCCTCTCCTCCCCGCTTCCTGCCACCCAAGTACACACACTTTATTATGGAGCCCGGTTTCCCTCTGCCCCTCTCTCCCTAACACAGCAGTAGTGAGAACACAGCACTTCTGCACTCTGGGGCGTGTGTAATGTTTCAGCATAAAAGCACCATGTTCTAAAATTTCCAGTGTTTGGAGTCAGGCCAGAGGCAGGGCAAACTTGCCTGTTTTCAGCTACAATCTAAAGTGCGCACGTCGCCAGATAAGATTCTGTGAGCTGGGGATGTTACCATGGAATGTCACTTGATTCTTCTTTGAACTGGCTGAGAGCCCCCTAGCAGAGACTGGGAGTTGGTTGGAAGGAGAGGTTTTCATGGTGTGATAAATCCCCATTTTAAGCAGGGTTAGTGCTAGTACATTTTCACTCTCAAAATCCAGGCCACAAAATAAACCCTTTGAAAGAAAAAGTAACCTGGTACAAAGTTTTCTAAAAGTGAGTTTAAATAATAAAATGTGTCAATGGAGAGAGAGAGAGAGAGGGAAAAGGGAAAAAATTAGCAGGGAGTGAAACTAAACTGTGTATATCAAACGTATTGTTTATATACTATAAAATTAGAAGTAAAATAGGGTTCCTCAATGTGGCCTCCCGCTCTCAGGGGACAATAAATTTTAGTACTAAGCGTAGGTAATTAGACCACGAATAAAGCAAGTTACAATATGACTCATTAGATTTAAAGAGGATAGAACTGAGGATCCAACCAATATACAGATTATTCGGCAGCTTCACTTTTAAAAATGACTTGTGTAATTGCCCTGAAATAATGTAAAGCCTACCAGAGAACCAGTCATGTAAAAAATTGTATTGCCCTGGCCCATGTGGTTCAGTTGGTTGGAGCATCGTCCCAGGCAACACAGGGTCTCAGGTTCTATTCCAGGTCAGAGCGTATACTCAGGTTGTGGGTTTGATACCTGGTTGGGGTGTGTATGGGATGCAACCTCTTTATGTTTCTCTCTCCCTCTTCCTTCCTCTCTCTAGAATCAATGAAAAACATGTCCTTGGGCGAGAATAAAAAAAAAATTACCTCGGGCCTGACCAGGTGGCTCAGTTGGTTGGAGTATTTTCCCTGTATGCCAAGGTTGTGGTTTTGATCCCCAGTCAGGGCACACACAAGAATCAACCAATGAATGCATAAATAACTGGAACAACCAATCTCTCTCTTGTCCCCCCCCTTTTTCCTTTTTCCTTCGTCTCTCTCTAAAATCAACAACAGAAAATAAAGTTATATTGCCTCTTCAGACTTGAACAATAACTTGACTGGTGTTTTTTTTTTATTGTTTCCATTATCAAGTTCCAGATCCCACCCATAGGACCTGCAGAGAAGGAAAGATATTGATTGATTGAATGAAAATATTCATCAAGGAATCAGTTTCCACAATTGGGACTACACTAGAAGTTCTAAACAGGTTTTGAGCAACAATAAGTCACTGGAGCAAATGTGGTGGCTCCAGGTTCCCAGCTTCTATAGGGGACTCCTCCGTATATGCCTACAGCACAGAGCTTTTCAATAACGGATACTCAGTAAACTTGTTTTTACAAGCTCTGCTCCTACTTGTAGCTATATCTTCCATAGCTCTCATGCTCATGGGATGGACTAAAAAAGTAAGCATGTTGTTAAAAAAAATTATATAGGGAATGAGCTAATCCTCCCCAGATAGCATTCATTTTTAACTCTAATTACTCTCTTGATGTCTATACTTTGTTGTGTATAGACATTAGAGCCTGGACACAAATATTACTTTATGTGTATGAATCTTGTGAAAAACTAACAAAGTGCAATATTTTATGAGGGAAAATGATTTCAGTATTAAGAGTTTAGGATAAGAAAATGATACTTTTAATTTCTGTTTCTCTATCAACTGAGTGTGTTCAGTTGGAAAGTTAATCTCTAACTCTCATTTTTCTCACTTGTACAATGGGGAAAATAAAAACAACCATATATAGATAATGTGTATGTATTAAACTTATATTAATGACACTTTTTACTGTGCTGTGTTAAACTTGATTTTCCAAGGCCAAATGATTGTTTTTTCAGTTCTTGGATTGTCATATTCCTGACCTCTTATATTTGGAGCTATGATCTGGTTGCCTTAGTGGAGTGTTCAGATAATGAAAGCAAGTGAATATTTTGATAATGGTTAAAGGAAACAGGGCATTTTGCTCCAGTGCTCCAAATTAAAAATTACAATGATAGATCAATTTATAACAACTACAGGCAGCAAGCTACTTCACCGAAATGTAATCAGATATAGCTAGAAAAGAGGATTTATAGATGGCACACAATCTTATCAATTGTTATTTTATTTGGGATATATTATGTAGCATTAACCGTGAGCTCCTGGTTCATAGGTTGACACTCAACCACTGAGCCACACTGGCTGGATAATGTGTTTGTGTTTTTTTTAACTTCATACCCATCAGAGTAGATGGGGGAATAAAGTAGAATGTGAACATGTGGGGACCATCTCTTATCCTCTGCCCAGTCCATCATCCTCCCCTAGAAGAGATGCGCACACTTTCGTTTGCTAATTAATGGACATCCACGTAGGCAAGTTCTCCTTCAGCTTCTCTGTAGGACCCACAAAGGTATTTGCTTCTTCTAGTTCTGAGTTCTGTTGTCTCGGAGTTCGAAATTGACATCCTCCCAAGGCCTTAGGATGTTTGTGCCACTACCTGCTCTTTTCTCACTTGTATTGTTAGTTTTTGCCTCTGTTGGTTCTCAGTCCTCATGCAACCTCATAAGTACAAAACTATTTATTTTCCTCTCATTTTAAAAAAATAGCACTTCCTTAAATATGTAGTCATTCTCTTCCCTGCCCAACTTCTGCTCTCACTCTATCTTCAGAGTTCCGATTGTTGAAGGATGGAATAAATTCTTTGTTGGCCCTTCTTCATCCCCCATGAATTCCTTCCTCCACTGCCATGTTGCTTTTGTTCTTACTACTCGAGTGAGATCATACTTGTTAAAGTCAGCAGTGATCTTTTAGATAAAAATCCAAGAAGCTCTTTGCAGTTCTTATATTATGTGTCATATCTGCAGTGTTGGACACCATTGACCATTCTCTCTTTCTAGGAGTTCTTAAAACATTGTCTCTGCCTCTTTTGATTGTTCCTTCTTACTCTATTTCCTGGACCTTTATTTCTCCATCTGTCCCTTAAATGGTGATGTTCCCTATGGCTTTTTCCTGTGCTTCGTCTCATCTTAAGTTACACATTCTGCTTGGAAAACTTACCCACTCCAGGACTTTACCTCTCATTTATATATCAAGTATTCCTAAATCTCTGTCTTCAGCTCAGGCTTCTCGTACATGCTTTAGGTATCTCAAACTTTTGTGTGGAACTACTTTAAACATTGCTTCTTTAAATCTGCCCTTGCTCCTGTGTTCACTCTCAGTGAATGGCAGACATCTGGAAATCATTCTTTTTAAATTTTAAACGAAGCCATTCTAACGGGTTAGTGACATCTTATTATTTTAACTAGAGGCCTGGTGCACAACATTCGTGCACTAGCTGGGGGGGGCAGGGGGGGGGGGTCCCCTCAGCTTAGCCTGTGCCCTCTTATAGTCTGAGATCCCCAAGGGGTCCTTAGCACTGCCACAGAGGTGGGAGAGGCTCCCGCCACTGCCGCTGGGCTCGCCAGTCATGAGCCCAGCTTCTGGCTGAGTGGTACTACCCCTGTGGGAGCGCACTGACCATCAAGGGACAGCTCCTGCATTGAGCGTCTGCCTCCTGGTGGTCAGTGCATGTCATAGCGACTGTTTGTTCTGCCTTTTGGTCAATTTGCATATCAGTGTTTTATTATATAGGATTTTTATTTTCCTGATGACTAATGATGTTGAGCATCTTTTCACATGCTTTATGGTCATTCATATCTTTTGTGATGTATCAATTCAAATATTTTGCCCATTTTTATTGGGTTATTTATCTTTTTATGATTGAGTTGTCAGAGATCTTTATATATTCTGGCTACAAGTCTTTTGTCATAAATAGTTATTGTAAATATTTTTATTTAGTGTCTAGTTTACTTTTTAATTTTTTTAATCATGTCTTTTGAAGAGCAGATTTGTGTTTTATCCAAGAAATATTTGCCTACTCCAAGATTGTGAAGACACCCTCCTGTTTTCTTCTAGAAGTTTTTAAATTTTATTAACCTATAAATTTTATTAACCAGTGTCACCCCAATACATTCAATTAAAAATAAATCTTAAAATTCTCCAATTTCTTTTGGTAATTGTTTTGGCTATTATAGATTCTTTACATTTCCATATAAATTTTACAATCAGTTCATCAATATATTCAGAAAATCCTGCTAGGATTTTGATGGGACTGAATTACATTTGTAGGTCAGTTTTGGGAGAATTGTCATCTTAACAACTGTATCTCCCTATCCAGGTGCCTCATACATCCCTCCAGTCTTCTTTAATGTTTCTTAGCAATATTTTATAGTTTTAAGTGTATAGGTATTGTACATATTTTGTAAATTTTATTATTAAGCATTATATGCACTTTGATTTTTTCAAATGGTATTATTTCAAACTTTATTTTCCAATTATTTGCTATTAGTTCTGTTTTGTTTCTAATACAGAGGGACAAACTCTTATAGGTGCTAATGTTATTCTACTTCAGATTATAATTGATCATGCATTTCTCCTCTCTTGGCCTGTAGGTTACTTCCTGTAGTCTTCATTCCCATGTATAGCCATAAGTACTTGTATATAAGAGGCAAGTTCATTCTGGATTAGTTCTCAAAAGACCATTAGAAAGCACTCAGAATTTAAAAATCTTGGGACTCTCATAGCTTGAGCTGTGTCTGAAAGGCAGAGTGAAATGATTTGACAATTACTTGACTGATTAGAAAAATGTGGACATTTTTTTTACACTTGATTGGCATCCAAATTATCCATTGTTCTCTTAACAAGATAAATGTCAAATCATATCCTTGCTTGTCTCAGGAGAGAAGCCTAAAAAGAGAAAAAGGAGAGGCAATGACTGATTCTATAGTAACAGTATTGCACACAGATGTAGAGTGTAAGAAGCTGTTGCCACTCAGGACTATTACAGCAATCACAGAGCAATAGAATCTCAAGGTTACAAGGAATCTTAGAAGCAGAAGGGATCCAAGAATTAGAGGTGTAGTTGGATCAGATGAGATATAGCTTCCTCTCTAATTATGAGTTTCCTTGGTCATTGGACTAGATTATAGATTTATCTTAATTTTTAAAAATCCATACTCTAGAGCAGTGGTTCTCAACCTTGGCTGCACATTAGAATCACCTGGGAATCTTTTTAAACTCCTGATTGTTAGTTTGGTGAGTAGCACCACAATCTACTTTGAAGGCTCGAAAGTGGAGGCTCCAGGCTAAGTCCAAGTGCCCCTCCAAGTTCTATTTGGTTGATAGTGTTTCAAAATCTTTAAAAAAATCTACATTTTAAAATCAAAACTAAAAACTAATTAATATTAGCAACTAATTATTCTGATTTCAAATTCAGACGTTTTGTAGAAAAACCAAGGGTTCTCTTAAGTGGGACACCTATTAAATAAAAGTGCAGATTCCTCGGCCCAGGACCAGATAGTCTGATGATGGAGGTCTGCAGGGACCCTGGCGTGTGCATTGTAACAACATCCCCAGTTGATTCTCCAGTAGTTGGGCAATCAGATCATACGTACTTAGAGAAACAGTATCTACAAGAAAACCACAGATGGATGTGGCCTGGGCTAATGGCCTAACCTCTGGCCCCTAGAGCATGGGCTGCACTGATTGTCCTGAAAGACATCTTGAAAGTCACACCCCCCCACACACACATACATACATACACACACTATACTCGCACACACCCTACATACACCATACCACACACACATACACATACCATAAACACATACACACACAGCACATACCCTCCCACACATACATACCACATACATAACCCCACATAGCACACACACAAACCACATACATATGCGTGTAACATACACACACTCACTACACACATACACCACACACACAGCACAAACATACAAGCACACATGTGTGTGTATTTTGCCTTTTCATTTAAAATACAAGGAAAGCACTACTCATCATCATGCAGCAGTATGTTAGAGAACAAAGTTCTCTTCCCTAAGTTTCTTCAAGTCCTTAAAAAAAAGTGCAAGTCACAGAAAGGAGCCCATCTCTGTACCCTTCCCAGAACCCACTCCCTGCTGCAGGATGGACTCTATTGTTATTATAATGAGACAAGAAGGCAGACTCCAAATCTCCTTTTAAACCGTTTCTTTTAAAAATATCTTCAACAAATGCACAATCTTCTTTCATATTGAATCTGTTTTGGGTTGAGGGGACTGAACGATGCTATGTAGGAGATGAACAAAAAGAAACAGGATGAAATCATGCAGCCAGGAGGGAGGAGGGATAGCACAATTTTGGAGCTTTGGGTCAGAATCATGTGAATTTTTGTTTATTCTGGATTCTAGTCTAATTCTAGTTAACTGGATTCTAGTTAGCCCAGGCTCTGTTACTTGTGACCTTGAGTAAGCTCATAACCTCTTCATGCTGTATCTGTACAGAGCTGTAACTGTAGTACCTCATTTATAGGATTGTTGTAAGGATTATAATGGAAAATGCTTACAGTAGGGTGTGAAACACATTTCAGAGTAGACCGTTGTTAGTTTTTATGAATTAGCGAAATGACACATGACTTTCTCTACACTCCCTGCCCTGTTGGTCTTCTTCTGTAACCACTTCTTAGTGACCAGAAGAAGAGTAGAGAGCTGATAGAATAAGGCTGTAGAAGAGGATGAGGGGAGAAAGGGAGAGGGGCATGGGGAGGGTGCACTGGGATCACTTGGTGTGGCTTCTCCTCCCCCCTTCCCCACCATATCACCTACTAATAGAGTCCAACAATCATGTTCTTATTGGATGGGCCAGGTGGCCAGTTTTAGTCTCTGTAATCTCCAAAGATACAAACTAATCAGATTTACAACTTCTGCTTTTCATCCAAATAGACCTCGGCAGTAAACATTTAATTTCAGGTGGCTCCAATATTAGGAGCAGCTCTGAACACAACCTTTTCTTTTTCTGAATTCAGGAGCCATAAGAACTGGCCAGGAGGAGGCCCTCAGACCCAGTTCTTTATAGCAGATGTTGCAAAATAGTGACCAGCACTTGGAAGTTGGCCCGCAGATGTGTTTTGTTTGGCTCATATGGTATGTTTTAAAATTTGGAATCGGTGTCCAGCATCTCAGAATAAGAAAGCTTACATAAAAGTACGAATTTCCAGCCTATTTTGGAAATCAGGTCTGGTTCTTGTCCAGGCTCTCATTTGCGTTTGGACTTGTAGGCCGGAGCTGAGTGTGGTTGTCCTGGGAGGGACATAGGTCCTGTAGGTTTTGGGACCCTGCTGGGCTAGCTGTACACATTCTAATCTTCCTGAAGTTTTGAATTCTATTGCTGGCTCAACAAGCTTCGTTAGAATCAGTCTAGCAAGGATCTAAACTCTTTGGCCTCCATTTACTCATTTGTTCAAGGAGCTAGGGTACTTCTAGTTCTAAAACTCATCCATCTAGCTACGAGTACTGCATTTGACACAGGCAGAGATGTCAATATCATGCTTCATTTGTTAGTCCTTGTTTTCTTTCCCCTTTCTTGCCCCGTCTGTAAGGGCTGGGCTACTGACAAACATTCCCTCCTGGACCAAACCCTAAACAGGCTCTTCTGGGCCCTCTTCTCCATTAGGCCTCAAGCTTGGTTGAACAAACACTAACATGGGTTCTAACAGCTTAAGTCTGCATCTCCAGGATGACCACGCCCCCCTTCAATTGGCTCCCCAAAGGATTTCCTGTTTGTTGCAGCCAACACCTGAAGATAGTGCCCCTGCATCCCAGTCTCTGTGGGAGCGGAGGAGCTGAAATTGGATAAATGCTAGTTAGCAAACCCAGTTGGTTTCACATGGACCAACCCCTGCCTATTTTTCCTACTTTTTGTAATTTTTCACCTCTCTGATTCTGCAGAGCTCCTGCTCACTCCTATCTCTACTTCCTCATTCTCCCTTTAAAGGCCCAGTCACCTCTGTACAAACCAAGGTTGAGGTCAGTTCATGCTGGACTTTTCCTCCTCTTGCAATAGTGTATTGCTGACGAATATCTGTCCTTACCACTTTAACTGGTGTCTGGCTTTGTTTATCTTTGATATTGCTCATTCCCTGGTGGTTCAGAGCCAACAAGTTTATGAAAAGCCCTTAGCTGAATCCCAACTGCAGTGTCCATTTGAATCGCATGTCGTTGTATTTGGGTTGTAGTATTTGCTACTAAGTTCCATTTTTGTACCTGGAGAGAGTGGGCCCTCACTAAGCATTTGTCGAGTAAATAGATGAATTGGTAGCAAGTTTAGCATTCCGTCGTGCTGTGGCATTTCAGGGAGTGAGAAGCTGCAGTCCAAAAGTTAGATTTTCTTACACACACACACACACACACACACACACACACACACACACACACAATCATCTTATGCCAAATACTTAAGAAAGTGTAATGAACAAGCCCAGAGGAGATTACTTCACATTAAATCAAATTGTCAAAATAAGTGAGAAATTGTGGTTTACCATTGGGGTTCTCCCTTTTAATGATGCTTAGAGTAAACTCTATTTTAGTAGTCTGTGTTTGGTGCAAATTAAAAATGTAAAATATGTAAGCAACAATGGAAAGACAGCTATGGCAGAGAATTGATTTGAACTTTTAAATATGATAGCTTGTCCCTATGAAATTAATAAGTGATTCAAAAGGTATGGAAATTAGATAGAAACCTGATCCCAGACACTGGCTCATGGAATAATGATGGATTTTAATGACTCTTTCATCCACTCATATCCAGTGCTTCATGTAACAGAGAATCAAATATAAAGACATATATACCCACTACCTTGAATCAATGTCCATACTTAATATTTCCATAGTTTCTGTTTTTAAGGTAATAAATTTGTCCCTACTCCTCTTCCATATTTTCTTATCTCTGCATCCAGAGCCAGCCACTTTTGAAGTGTGTAGGTATCCTCATGCATATTTTTGTTTTATTTCATCTTTTTGGGTTCCTAAAATAGACAGAATTGTGTTACGTGTTTTTTAAAGTATATTTTTATTGATTTCAGAGATGAAAGGAGAGAGAGAGAGAGAGAGAGAGAGAGATAACCATTGATCGATTGCCTCCTGCATACTCCCTACTGGGGATCGAGCCCACAATCTGAGCATATGCCCTTGCCAGGAATCAAACCATGACCCCCTGATTCATAGGTCAACACTCAACCACTGAGCCATGCTGGTCAGGTGTGTTATGTGTTTTTAAAATCATATTTTAGAGTATCAACTTCATGTATAACTTCTGACATTTATCATTATGATTTTGAGATTTATCCATGTTAATACATGTATTTCTAGTTTAATCATCTTACTTGTTTGATGGAATGATTAAGCCACAATTTATGATTCATTACCTTATCATGACATTAATTTATTTCGTTACAAACAATGCTGCAGTAAATGCTCTGAATGGATCTCTTTGCTCACATGTTCCTGAATTTCTCAAGAATTATACCTGCATTGGATTACCAGGGTGTTAGAGTATGTGCACGTTTAACTATATTAGTTAGTGGTGAATTGCTCTGAGAAGCAGTGTACCAATTTACTTTCCCATGGCAGTATTGAACATTCCTGTTTCTCCACTTTTTCTCCCAAAACTTGTCAGATATTAAAATTTTATCAGTATGTTGGGTGGGAAATAGCACCTAATTGTTGTTTTACTTTACACTAGCCTGATACCAGGTGAGACTTTTTTTTGGTATTTATTGATTATTTGGGCTTCCGTTTCTCTCAACTACCTGTTCATATCCTTTGACCATTTTCTATTGAGTGGTTTAATTTTTTCTTTTCAATATATGACAGCTGAAGGGTTCCCTATATTTTGAAATTGATTATATATTTGAAAATATTTTTAATACTTATGTTATCCAGTATTTTGTGTTTCAGGCAAGAAAAGGACCTCTTTTATAGTAGTTGATCTACCACATTGCTAGGAATCAACTCTGTACTTCAATTTGAATTTCTTTTCCCAGTTAGATCATTTATGCATTTTAGGTTTACTTATTAACTCTACCTTTATCTTCATGTGGAAACATTGGCCTGAAAATCAGAATCACTAAGTTTGCACAGGTTTCCCCTGATTGTTGCATTTTTCTCTCCCTTCTTCATCAAACAATTACTGTAAAAATACTGCAATAATCTGTATATTTGACCCATTATGCATTTGGAGGTTAGTGGAGAACAGAACATTCTTATTTGAGTACATGAAGGTATATCCATTTTTAGGTCTGAAGTGATATGTGGGAAGTATGTAACATGCTTTGTCCCACAAGGATCTTAACCTTGTTGAAGAAGATAGAATTAAAAAAAGAATTTTATAATAATGTCAGACAAAATGTAACCAAGTGCTACACCATCGAGCAGTAGGTAACAGAGAAAGGGGACAACCCTGCGAGGGTAAGAGTTTGGGGAAGGCTCTTCAGGAGCCTGAGTCAGAGCCTGAAGACACTGAAGGATTTGGATTGACAAAACAAGGGAGCAGCTGTTCTAACAGGGAAGCAGCCTCAGCAAAATCCAGCATGTGGTAGCTGGAAGGCAGGGGAGGGTTAGGGGGCACAAGACACTGGGGGGGGTGGTGAGGGCAAGTGCTGGGGGGTAGGGGAGGCCAGGAGGAGGTCAATGAGGATTGGGGGGGGGGAAAGACACACGTTCTACTATTTGTAATACCTTAAACAATAAAATAAAATAAAAATTAAAATAATCCAGCATGTGCATGGAAAAAGGGCTCCGTAAAGGGGCCGAAACATTCCCCCTTTAGCCACAGGAAGTAAACAATATGCGAGGAAACTACTTTTGCACAGAAAATAATTCAGTAACTCTCTTGAGGAGTACAATAAGAGCACTTTTGCAGATGGATGAATTGGCAGCTATATTTCATTTGGTTAGACAGAAAGCAACAGGCAAACATTTTATTTACTGATATTAACCCAGAAACAACTCCAACCATGATATTTTAATTTTTCTATAGACATTCTAGGACACAATGAAGTGGATTTGTCCCTTACAAAGGACTTGAGAATGTACACTGGTAAATCGTTTCCCTTCTGGGGTAAAATTTAGTACTTGTTTGGGAAAGGAAATGTGAGAGACATCCAGGCTGCAGAAACAGAAGAAGGAAGGTCATGACAGTACTCATCAGAGCTCTCTGGCTTCCTCGCATCATCCTTTCTCTGAGCTTCTTCTAAGAATGGTCCATCTTTTACCACTCTTAGAAATTAATTTCCCCTCAAATTAAGTTATTTATATTTGCATTCTTCTTAAAAAAATATATTTTATTGATTTTTTTACAGAGAGGAAGGGAGAGGGATAGAGAGCCAGAAACATTGATGAGAGAGAAACATCGATCAGCTGCCTCCTGCACACCCCCCACTGGGGATGTGCCCGCAACCAAGGCACATGCCCCTGACCGGAATCGAACCTGGGACCCTTCAGTCCAAAGGCCGACGCTCTATCCACTGAGCCAAACCGGCCAGGGCTATATTTGCATTCTTGAAGAAGTCTTAGTGTTGGTGGGAGCACATGCATTCACTGTTTTCAGGCATGTGGATCAAACAAACAACATGCTTCCCATAAAGGGTTATGTCCATGATTTTCCTGCGACCACCATTCATTTCTCTGTATTTCATGCTGAAGCCAATGGGAGTTCCACATTCTCCTCTGGACTCTGTATGAGTCTCGTCATTCAAGGGCAAAAATTGCTGGCAAGCTATTATACACATGTTTACAATCACTGACATTTGCATTGCTATAACTAAAAGATGCATTCTTCCTAAACACGTATATTGAGGATGGTTAGAAAAATCTGTTTTCAGTTAAGCGGCCTCCCTTTGATATGTGTTTCCAATTGCTAACTGAATGCTGCTTTAATTTTGTTTGTAGGAAGCTGAACTGACACCAAGCAAAAGCAGCCTGTTGTCTGGACTGTGTTCTACACTTGGCTATCCCAGAGGTTGGTATCACCGACATTCAGAGATCTAGGAAGAAGCCATCTGTCAGAATTAAGAAAGAGGCTGCTACTATATTTTTTTCTGTGTGCTTGCTAATGGACCTAATTAATAGGTGGAATGTACTTTTGTGTGGGAATTGAAGAAATCTTGATCACACACATGGGGAACCAGGGGGACCTATGGCAGCCATATAGCAATTGTGTGGCAAACCTAATGGCCTTTCCTGCTTATGGATGGTCAGCTGTAAGCAAACTTCCACGGGTGGGCTCACCTTTCCTATCGCTCTTTTAGTATATCCTTCTTTCTCACACATATCTCAGTTTTAAAATTAACTTTTGCATTCATGTCTCTGGACTATTCTTCTTCGCTCATCTTCCTCCCTGCACACTTCTCCTGTCTGGGCCTGCACATCTACCACCACCATTTGGAGACTGCTCGCTTCATCGCTGCCCATCTCACTAGCCAGGACTGACTTGGCTCTTTGCACAAGACATCTCCTACTAACTCCTTCAGCATCAGAGCCGAGACACATCCCCATCAACTTCTGGAGTTGGCTGCCAAAATCTATTCTTCCACTTTCCTCATTCTCTTTCCAATTCTACTCTTACAGCTTATCTGGTGGGTTGTTCCTTTTTATGTTTTAATTTTTTAAATACAAAAGAATTACATTCTTGTTCATAACGTTTCAAAACTACATAAAATATGTAGAGGGAAAAGTCCCGTTTACTACCCACCTCCTTGCAGCTCCCAGTCCTGGTTTTGTTGAGTGTTGTGGGCGTAGCCTTCCATATCTTTTTCTATGCATTCACACATATACCTTATTTTTCTAAATATATAATTTGTCTTTTTTTTAAACAATGGGATTATATTGTACATGTCATTTTGCATTTTTAGTAGTTAAAATATTAGTGATCTTTTCACTTTAATAAACATGTAGATCTCCATCTTCCTTTTCAACAGTCATATACTACTCTACGGAAAATATACTATAATTTTTAAACCATTCTCTTCCATTGACAGATACTTAGCTAATTTTCAACAACTGTGATAACAATAATTATATATTTCTCTCTTTTTTTGCATATATACACGGACTTGTTTTGTGTCAATAACCAAAAAAAATAATGGAATTGTTGAGGCAAAGAGTACTAATGCTTGTTTACAGATTCTGCCAAGCTGTCTTTCTGAGTGGCTGAACCAATATACTCTCCTAACAAGAGTAAATGAGATGAATCATCTCCCAACATCCATTTTTGCAAAGGTGCTAGATAAAGATATTCATTAAGTTAATTTGCATTTTCTGATTACATGGGAGGTTCTACAGTTTTTGTGTGTGTGTGTGTGTGTTTATGGGCCATTTAAATTGTCTCTTTGGTAAATTGCTGGTTTGTTTATTGCCAATGGTGGTCGTTCTTTACTGCCCTCTGTGAAGAGTGGAGAGATTACCACAGGAATTAATTTATTTGGCATTGTTTTTCTCTTTGCCCCTTTTTAGTGAAGTCTTTAGCATGGAGACATTGTAGTTTTTCCGGCACTGCCATGTAGGCCTCCCTACCATCCAAAAACAAAGGGGGGGGGGCGGGGAAAGAAAATAATAATGTAGAAATTGAGAAAAAATTAAGACCTCACTGGGAATAGTTGGTTTTGCTCTGTAATTGGGATAGTAAGTCTCCAGAAGAGTTTCTCTGGAGTCACTTGCATTTTAATGAGGT
The DNA here is from genome assembly GCF_000412655.1 of Myotis brandtii. Classification (NCBI taxonomy): domain Eukaryota; kingdom Metazoa; phylum Chordata; class Mammalia; order Chiroptera; family Vespertilionidae; genus Myotis; species Myotis brandtii. The sequence goes on along the minus strand of NW_005363502.1, from coordinate 3,541,509 downwards.
CAAAAATAATCAGGACACTGGAATTGATAGCCCCACTGTCATAAATAAAGAATAGATAGTTCTCACCATTAGTAAGTAGACAGACTGACCATTCTTTGTCATACAGCTGAAAACCTTCCTACTTCTCATCCAAAAATATTTTTCTTAACTATATTTTACCTGACCTATTTTGTAGCTACTTTTCCTATGCTCAATATTATAAACTAAATAAATCTACTTTAAGCCCTTAACTGAGGTTTACAGTAAAACAAATTTCTCTCACATTAGTCTGTTCTTTGATTCACAGCATAGTATTGGGAAGATGACTTATATGGTTAGTCATTCTCTACACAGTCATTTGCAAGGGATATGGGATAACGCTGAACCATTATCAGAAAGAAGCCACAGTTTCTCTTTCTCCAATTTGAAACTGAGTCTCAACTCCAAGGCAAGAGAAAAAAGTAAAGGGTGCCCCTGACATCTCTATCCCCACCCATATTGAAATAGAAGAAGGTAGAAATAAAATGTTGATTTTTCTAGTTCTATTTTTAATTAATTAATTAAACAATTAATCCACTTACCATATGTCGATTGAGTATTATGTGCGGGGTACTGTGTTTTCTCTGTAAAACTCAATTCTGACTTATGCGTCAGTCATCATGTCTGGCCAGCAAGTTCACTAGAAGGATACTTTGATGCATTCCATAGCTTGGAATAGACTCATCAATAATTGGTGGTCACTAAATATTTTGTGTCATTGGGGCCACGGAGGTTCCTAGCATTTTAGTTACCATATCCTCTTGTTGCTTGCAGCACTTCTGCTACTACATCAACAAAGTCCAGGGCTCAGGCTTACAGATTGGACTAAAATCAACCTGTTGGACTTGGGGCTACCACATCTCTCCAAGTGGCCTGAAGCGGAGGGCAGGCAGAAAGCAGTGGTCAGCATCAACTCAGAACAGTGAATGACAGCTGGAATGAACACAGATCCTGGGCTCACAGAGGCTGCTCATGCCAACTCTGAGCCAAGCTTCCTTCCTGTTTTTCTTTTTCTTGACTTTCTTGGGCAGGGTTTCTTGGTTCCTATGTGAGGTGTCCTTCAGGATTCTCTTGGCTCTATGATTCAGGCACTGAGACTTATTTATTAGCCCTTTCTACTTTCTGCCTGTAGATAGAAATTAAATATCTTGGTACTGCTCTTTTTGTAGCTTGCCTCATTTGGAAGAAAAAACTAAGAAATCCAACTTATAGTCTTGGTCTGGTGCTAATCTGGGCAACACTGAGCAAATCATGTTACCATGGACCTTTCTATTCCTGGGATTCACATTTAAAAGTGATATTGCTTTGTTGAATGGTTAATGAACCTGTACAGTATGCTGGATACCACATGGGGCATCTTCATGAAGGAATACTCTCCTAAACAATTGAAACAGCTGCAACAGGATGAGAGCTTAGGTTCACGGTAGGCTGACCCCTGAGAGCCATGCCACATATCGTCTACTATAAACTTAGGACACTGTGAGGTCAGCATGATTAAAAGTCAAATTTCAGTTCAATCTCTTGGATATCAAGATGCAGAGAAGGATAATAACTTGCTTAAGTTCAGATGTTTAGTGTCTGATCAGGGATGGGAACCCAGTGTCCACATTGCTTTTTGCCTGTGGTTTAAAATCATTTTGGAGTCATGTAGCCCTAACAATGAAAATTATTGCATAATACAGCCTCTTATTCAAGTGCCACATTTTTGTGTGAAAACTTTCATTCGTACAGAGATAAAGATAATAGGAAAATAAACCTTCATCTGAAGATTATCAGCTTGAACCATTATCAACATTTTGCCTTTTTTTGTTTCATCTATTCTCCTTTTTAAATTGTTAAGTATTTTAAAACAAATTCAAGACCATGTAATTTCTCCTATAAATACTACTGTATGTATTTATAATAGTTGTGAAATATCATTATTACACTTAGTAAAATTAATAATAGCTTCTCAAGATTACCCAAAACTCAGCTATATTCAGTTTTTTTCTCAAATTTCTCAAATATTGCTTTTAACATTTTTTCTTTTTCAAATTGGAATCAAAATAAGGAAACTTTTTTCAATTTGGTGGGCAATGTATTGTAAAGATTATTTTTAATCTTTAACAATCCCCATTATTATTTTCTCCTGCTATTTATGAGTTTAAAAAAATCAAGTAATTTTTCTGTAAAATTTGTTGTATCATAGACTCAGCCAATTGCATCATTGAGTTGTGGTTTAACATACCTCTCTATTCCATATATTTTCTGTAAACTAGCAGATATATCTATAGGTTCTATTTGATGCAACTTTATTTTATTGAGCAAGCATGTCATAGATATGCTATTGTATACTTTCAAAGCCATTACATTGGGTGACAATAACACCTAGTTATTTCACTTTTTGTGATGTTCAAATTGACTGATGAATTTAGGTATTATAAGTCAAATTCATCCATTATAAAATTCCCAATCAGCTTCTTACCTAAGAGTTTTAACAACCATTGCCCAAAACAATTATTTCATTAACAATTATAAAGTTGTGATTTCCAATTCTTTCATATTTTATATATTAATTGGAACTCATATATAAAAAGCTCCTTTCTCATCAACTATTTGTCTACTCTAAAATATAATGTATGCAAGAAAGGCAAGATAAATGCCTGCATTTTAAATTTTCAGAATAATAAATTAGTACTCTAGAAATAGTGTCAAATAAGGTATTATCATTTTAGAATTTTAAGAACTCAGGAGTTTTACATATTTGATGTGTTCTAAGAATACATTAATGTATTTGGTGTTCAAATGTCAATGGCAAGCAAAATCTCCTTCAAGTTAGTCCTGTGTTTAGCACAACCAGCTGTAGCTTCCTTTACTTCTGGCATAATAAGATGTCTCAGACTCATGTTGTACATACCCTGTCCTAAACCTGAAGTTGGCTAATTTTCCAAGGAGTTCTAATTCATATTAGTGAGAAATATTACTTAAAAACCATTATTTGGTCATTGTGGCTGTTCTTGCCTCTAGACTTTTCAATAAACATAAATTATGATGATATTACTCATTTACATCATAGATTATTTTTTTAATTTATATTTTTTGAGTTTATGTTTGTATCTCTGTTTTATACACTGACAATGTTGGTATCTGATGATTGCATAGCTCATTCACAATCCCATACAGCACTCACCACAGTGGAGAATGGGAACTCTTTGAGACTCCTGGGGAATTGTGACTCAAGCATCTCCTATTCTGGGTGCTTACTTCTGCATTGCACACACAATAGGTACTCAATTCTTTGTTGAATTGAAGTCCAAATATGTTTTGAAAGTCATTGATTTTTTGAGGCCCAGGGAGATAGAGGTCATGAAGTTTAGGAATCCCAATGAATCACCACTGAAAAGACCAAGGCCAAGTTGTTTAAGAATTGCGAATAGGACTAATGGAAAGAAAAATATGGAATCAAAACATAAACCACTTCCACACAATAAAAGACTTTAGAGCTATACAAATATGAATGCCGAGAGAGAGCCGGCTTCAAAAATCATATCTACTCTGTTAGAGCTGCCTCTTTTATGTCTAACAAGGAAGAGGAGGGGAGAGAGAAAAGGGAAGTAGCTTGTTTATGATGAGGCAGCCTTCCTCTATCTGGAGTGAGGGGCTGCTGGCAGAAGAAAAGTGGGTGCAGATTATCTTTGCCTTGGGACAGCTTCGCTCTTCACTTCTCGAAGTACTGACAGCAGATTACTCAAACTTGAGAAATCGTAGGGATGGGGGAAAGTTTTGTTCTCTGTGTCCCACAAGTCTCCAACGGTTACCTGACAAGCCACCATGAAGGTAAACCTTTGACTGAATGGCACATATTCCTCAGATCCTCACATTTTCACAAGTCCAAGTTTATTTATTTCTAGTAATGGGTCCTCTGCTGTTTACTGAAAAATATAATAATTAAGGAAAAACTTTGTAGAAGACTGGCCATGCATTTCTTTGCTTTTGTTCTTTAGAAACCAACATAGTATTTGATGGAACATACCTGGTTGCTTCTGAACATTGCCCCTTGGAATTACAATTAATTAAACTTAGCATAACTCCACAAATATCGATTGCCTATTTATCTGTAGGATGATTATAATGTCTTAAGTGTCCTCTGGTAAGTAGTTAGTGAGAAGTTTAACCTGCAAATAACCAACATGTTTGAGAGTATATTTCATGTCACTAGAATCATTTAGATGCTTGGGTTGATGAAATGCCCTGATAAAAATGCACCTGGATGTACTTCCACCTTTTGGACGAGCGCAGGCATTACTACTTCAGTCCTGACTAACTTTCTGGGGCGCTGCAACAAGTCCTGGCAAAGGGCAGCCTGCAAAACATCTGCTTGGATTTCAGCTTTGTCTTTGAAATAATAGCCTGACCATGTTTCCAATGAGCACGTCTGGAGTTAGTGCCAATTTCCCCTTGTGCTGTGTATCTTTTACTACAAAGACAAAGCGCTAACTTTTTAGATTGAGAAAACATCTCTATAAGGAAACTTACTAAACCATCTGTACAGAGGAATGGGTGTGGCATCTCCAACTAAGATCTCCGTGTACTTACTAAAAATCAAGTTGCAGATGAAGCTAAAAAAAAAATGCCCAAAGCCAGTTGCTTCTCCCATGCCTGGATGTGATGGAATAGCCATCCAGTGGGTGCCTTCTCCATCCTGTATCAGTGACAAAGCCCTCCAGGCTCCTCTTTATAGAACTGTTAAATTGCATGTTTGTGTACTGTCTGTTCAGATCCGAATTGTGCCATATCAACTTTTGCATAGCAGCCCCCTAAAGTACACCCCTGTTAAGCCTAGAATAATAAGTCGATAAACACAGAGAATAAAATCACAGATACTGCTGGAAAATGTTACATTAGCTAAAAGAAAAACCCCATTTCACTTTTATGACAAATAACCCAGTCCCTCGTAGGCATCAAATTCCTAAAGGCATCTGATGATAGCTGACAGAGTGTGTCTCAGGCACATGCTGTTCTAGGTGGCAAAGGAGGAAGGCAAGGTAATTTTATCTTTCATCAGTGAAGTCAGAGGGAATGGAGAAATTATATGGTGGCATGCCGTGTAGCTGTGGGAACTACTTCGTGCACACCCCCTCAAAGTGTGACAACATTTGTAATGTGTTGCCTCTTGCTGCACGGATGCCCTAGAGATGAATTATTGATGGTTTACAATGAGCCCTAGGAGGCAATCAGAAAAGATGGTCAAAATATGATATGACTACTTCTTATAATATATCCTAAAAAACACACACATGCGTTTTAGAAGAAAAGTCTGTTTGGGCTTTTCACGCCACAGGTCTGCCTGGGTTTTCACCCCTCAAGGGAAAAGGCCTGCTGCTTGCCTCTCACCCCCTCCTGTGCTTCTGCTGCAATCATCCATCCAAGTCTGCAACGTGCCCACAGTTTCCAATCACTGATTTCTTTGTTGCTGCCGCTGTGGGGTTAAGGCATATGATGGCATTTGGGAGAGAATAAACAACTGCTGTAATAGGCCAAGATGGCAAGCTCTGGCGAGTGGGATCTATCAAAAGCAAACATGGGTAATGATCAGTGAAGAAAATAAAGCCTTTATTCTTGGCTGCTGAGAATGATGCCATCCAGCAGGCTGTTTTTTCATTTCACTCTTCGGCTGAGTCCAAGTACACCTAACACGGGAGGCATAAGACCATTGAAAGACTCCGTGCTTGAAAACAGAAGACAATCTTAAGTTACAAACCCATCTGGGTGGGAAACATCAGCCTATCCATGTTTTAGGGGATTTTATTGTCAAGTTTTCCTTTGGTTCACATAGAAGCCCCACTTCCTCTCTGTTTTTATTGGCTGAAGGACAGGGCCCTGGACAGGAGTTTTAGAAAAGCCTAGATCCCAGGGGGTTCCCACTGTGCTGGCGGCCCCCGTGGCGCTATGCCTGTCGGTTCAATCTCACGCTCTGGCTAATGGGCACCACGTCATCCAGGATGCGTTTCCTGGAACGGCCTTAATGGCTGTGGATAATACGCTGAGAGGCCCAACACCTGATCTTCCATTAACAGACCTGGCTATTTTTGCTTTTAAATGTCCAAAAGAGCCAATTATCCTGAAAATCTCCAATTAAGTGTACCGGGTTGAATGATAGAAGTGGATATTTCAGGAACGTCCCCTTGGTTTCCAAATTTGTCCAGCTGAGGTTGGATGTTCACGGTGAAAACATCTCCTTTTGACCTTTTGCACTTGGTCCCATTTCTACTTGGCAATGTCTCTCACCCTCGGCGACAGAGGAAGCGGTCCTGTTTGTCATGCAACCCCTCCTGAGAGGAGATCAGCAACGTCTTCCCACTGTCCTTACCACACAGCGAAATGATTCCTTGTTGCTTTCTGTTTGATGGTACAGTGCCGCTGGAATGCAGACCTAATGCAGACAACTTTATTTCTGTTCCAAACAGTGAGTCATTTGGGGGTGGGGGCAGGATTGCTCTATCCTTGATACATACCTACTACTCACTGTGGCCATCTGCAGAACTGGATGCCATCATAAGGAGCCTGGAAGCCTCAGGTTTAGGTACAAAAGAAACAAGAAATGTACAGTAATAATCTTAGTTGTGAAGAGGCTGAGGGAAAGAAACAACCATGGAAACATGTTAATAAGGGACTTTTCTAGCTTTCAAACCATGTTCAGGAACATCTGCTGATCAGCCAGTGGGTAGGACTTAAGGAAACCAGTCCAGCCTCGCCACTGGCCAGTTTCTGAATTCTTCTGATTTAGGAATTGCTCTGGGATGTTTAAATTTTAAAACATTTCCATAGATCTTTGTACCGCTTTATTTTACCTTGTATCTGTTGTAGCCACTGGTGGCTACACTATTCCACTGGTAGAATATTAGAGGGGCAACCTGGTGATGGGAATACTGTTCAATATTTGCATTTTTGCCTATCTGCCCAGAAGAGTAGATTTTAATTTACATTTATTTTCTATGAGCAAGGTTAAGCATCTTTTTATATGTATAAGGACCACTTGCATTTCTTTTTCTAAGATTGTCTTAAATTGTTACCTCCTGTCCATTTTTCCACAATAGGTTGCTGGTCTTGTTCTCTACTTCTTGAAGTTCAGTTTAGATGAGCAATATTATGTTTTTATCTGTGCTCATGATATATGTTGCAATTTTATTTTTCCAGTTTGTCATTTGTCTTGTACTTTGTTATTGCTAATGTGTTTTAATTTTAAGTATTTAAAATGATCAATATCTTCATTTTGAATCGCAATGAAGAGTTTTGTGCATTTTGAGATAATGAAGTAACTCACTCCTTTTCTCCTCATACTTGTGCAATTTTATTTCCTAATTTAAATTTCTAACCTATTTGGAATTTTCCTGGTGTCTGTTGTAAGAAATAGATCCCATTTTATTATTTACCATAATACCATTCAGTTATGCCAACAACACTTTATTAAGGGATCCATCCCTCTCCCACAGATTTGAGATTCTGCTTTTCCCACATACTAAATTTCCACATGCAACTATGTCTATTTCTGAACTTTCTATTTTATTCCTTTAGTCTGCCTGTTTACTCATGAACCGGTATGATGGCCCTGCCCATGGCGCTATGATATCATACTGTTTTAATGATATAGGCTTTATGCCTGGCTGGCGCAGTTTGGTGATTGAGTGTCAACCTATGAACAAAGAGGTCATGGTTTGATTCCCAGTCAGGGCATGTGCTCAGGTTGTGGGCTCGATCCCCAGTGTGGGGTGTACAGGAGGCAGATGATCAATGATTCTCGTCATCGATGTTTCTATCTCTCACTCCCTTTCCCTTCCTCTCTGAAATCAATAAAAATAAAAACATTTAATTATATAGGCTTTACTGGTATCATTTGTACTGCAATAATGATTAAAATATTTTATAGAAATTCTATAGAAATTGTTTTCCCACTCCACCTGAGCCACTGTGCTCCCTTTCCATGGTTTTTGTAGTTATTCTTGCTTGTTTTTCCTTTCAAATGAACTTTATACCCATCGTGTTTAGCTCCAGGAAAAATGTCCTGATATTTTACTGAGATAGTATGAAGCTTGTAAATTGGCCAAAGGAGGATTGACATCTTTACAACACTGTTTTGCTACCAAGGCATACTGCCTGTCTTTCCATTTTCCAGTAAACTTTGTAGTTTTTAGGAGTGTTTTATGATTTTCCTCACATAGGTATTATATATTTCTTAATCTTAAGTTTATGCCCAATATTTAAAAAAATGCAAATAGAGTCTTCTTTTCCATTACATATTTTTATTTTTTTTATATGAGGACTATTTTTAAAAATATCAACTTAAAACTATTGTGCTAAATTATCTTACTGTTTGCAGGGGCTTCCATTGATTTATTTTTTTAGGGGAATATTTTTAATTCTTATGCCACAATCTGCTTTTTCTCATTCCATTAGTTTGGCCCACATCACCAACACAATGTTCAATAGTAGCTCCATTGTTGTATAGAAAGCTATATACAAAGAATAAAGTTGATTGCTTGGGTAACTCTTTATTCTTCATTTCATTTTTGCTCTCCTTCTCATAGAGATGGTAGTGAATAGTACAATTCCCAATGTTGAGCATGAGCAACACAAAGGCAATTTAGAAAACTGGACAATTTATAATTAGAAATTCAGACCTTCAAATGTCTATGCTTCACATGAGAGGTATCATTTAATTGCTAACATTTAAATGTTTCATTTATTTGGCAGCTGCTGAGATAATAGCTCCCTTAATTATTAAGAACTACATGCTTACAGAAATTTTTAAATTTTCTTTTCACCATTATCACTTATGACATTCTATATGATTAATATTTAGTTGTTTTTCCCCCCTCTGACAACATATTTTCTCAGAGAATAGGACTTCACAAGGGATCAACATTATACTCCAGAGAAATAAACCCACGATCAATTTGTTGAAGTAATTCAAGACATCAAAAACAGCAATTATGGTTACCATAGCTTTATCCATTTTAACACAAAAGAAAATAGTTTATCTTATTATGTTTTTTTTAATTTGCCTTTTAATATATCTTTTTTAAATTTTATTTTATTGTTTAAAGTATTACAAATAGTAGTACATATGTCTCCTTTTTTTTCCCATTGACCTCCCCCTGGCCTCCCCTACCCCCAGTACATGCCCTCACCTCCCCCCCACAGTGTGTTGCGTCCATTGGTTATGCTTATATGCATGCATACAAGTCCTTCAATTGATCTCTTACCCCCCC